>NC_070627.1:21419617-21719617 GCF_947347685.1 Pleuronectes platessa | reverse complement strand
AACAATTGATAAAACAACACTAGTGTTGTTAAGTTTGGAAAGACAGACCACATGCAAACACTGTGAGCTCTGAGACAGTCGGGATAACGAACCAGCACACCAGCCAACACACCAGCGAGGCTTCACAGGAGAAGAGGGTTAGGTTTTTAAACAGGTTAAAGTTTCCACTGCCTCCTCGTGAAGAACCAATAACAGCCTCTCTTAGCAGCTCCTGGCCCACCATTACAGCATCTCTCTAATCAAATGGATACCATCTGTCTGGCCGGGCTTCAGCAACAGCAGCGCAGCAAGCTGGTTGGCTGGCTCCGGCGGCCACATCCTATCTTGTTCTTTTTTGCATACACACAAGCTCATTCTCTTTTCTCCTCTCTTTTTCTGGCAAACACACAAACAGGTGGACCCCGCCAGACATGCAAGCGTACGGCGGAAAACGATGCAAGGCGGCAACTAGCAGCTCGTCTGGAATGAGACGTACCAGTTAAACGATGATCGATGGTGGGGCAGTCAATGGACAGGGGCACAGGAGATTGATCGGCCAAATTCTCTCACTGTTCAAACATGTCGCCGCCTCTTCCAACTGGCAGCAGGGTTTGAACAGGCTCCACAAGTACACAGAAAACATGGTTTTAACTGTCTTGTCTTTCATTCAGACACAAAGTACAGGCACAGGCTTTATTCCTAAGAGATTAGAAAATATTTTGAAGTTGTGCTCTTGGTTCATAAATGTTTTACACAATTTACATAGTACTCTAAATATGTTCAATACTATCCATGCTGAACCTACAACTTATGCATTTCTTATTGATTTGTATTCTTTGCACAGTGTGAGAGTCACAATCCTATTTTAAGACAGCATAATCCCCTCTGGCTCATGAAGAGGGATATGAGGCGGCTTTATCGCTGCAGTCTCATATGTAATTCACATATATTACGAGTGCCCTCGCAAAGGGAGCCGAGATGTGTACGCCTTCCTCATCCAATTCACCTCTGGATGAGATGGGGTTTTCACAAGAGCCTGTATAAGACCTTAAGAGGGGCTCGTATTTACCTTCCAATATCACCGACGCTGCTAACATTAGCACACGGCACCCCTGGCAAGAAAGAAAAGCGATCCCCTCGGCTCCAGCTCCGGATAACATCTGTCAGCCACGGCCGCGGGGCTCACATCTCCTCGGGCTGCAGACAATCTCCCCTCAGTGACTCCACACTGAAGTGGTACTCAGGTTAATTCCAGGTTTCGTCATCCCATTCAGACGGTGGCAGGTGAAAGATTCATCACACAAACTGCTTTGGTTTGGAGAGGATGATTCTCAGCGTGGAGGAACACTGACACCATCAATTATCTCGCTGAAAAGCTTAGTGAGAGTCTGGGATGTTTTGTTCCGATTCATGAAGTGATATAAAAAGTGACAAATCATGAAACAGGGTTGAAGTTGAAATGTTAAACTTTTTAAACACAAGTCTATGGGCCACTTAAAGGAGCAACTTATGATTATTTTCATCATTAAATAAACTTTCTTCCTGAATAATCAGTTCATCGTTTTGTCAAAAGGTTCTACAGATGTGTGTTCTGCTTTTTTCAGTCTTACCGACCACTCAAAGCGTTTCACAGTACAAGTCACATGCATGTTCATGCAGCTCGACAACATCTTCTGCTTGTGCAATCACACACCGTTCAGCACACTGCCATCAGGGGCAATCTGAGGTTCAATATATTGCCCTAGGACAAAATGCAGATTTGTGGAGCCAGGGATCAAACTACAGATCTTCTAGTTAGTGGACGGTCCGCTCTACCTCCCAGATAAATCAGGAAGTCACTTTAGATATCAACATAAAGTGAACAGTAGATAGACCAACACGGGACTAGACCAGGTTCTCTTCATTAATCTAGGATCTCAATCACAAAATTCTTCCATTCAAGAAGAACAGTGTAAAGCATTTGGCTTAAAATGTTAGCATTTTTATATTGATAATAACAATAGTTGCTGATTGATATTCTGTAGGTCAGAAAATCAATCAATTACTAACTATAATTAGTGTTTTATGCACTCTAACCATTCCAAGTCCAAAATCAATATTTTTCAGGTTTTACTCAGACTAAACCATTTAAGTGCTTAATGAGCATTTAATGACTCCAAGTTAAAATAAGACTGAATCCAACTCCATTAATCACAGCCAAATAACATAAAAAAACATACCAACACAAAGTCAAACAGGATACACACTAATTGGATCCTGTCCTGGTCCAGGGAGTCGGGAGAAACCGGGTCAAAACTATACACTGACTGTTGACATCATTTCTAATTGTAGTGCACTGAGTCTCTCTTGGTCTATAACCATCCAACATGCTGCCATAAACTTCCCTTTATGTTTATTTGAGGGCAGAGCCCCAGTTCATTCCAACCCTGATTTGACATTGTAAAGTTTGTCTCGCAAAGCAACTTCGGACAAAGTAAATAAAGATAATGCCACTGTAGCTTGCACTTTAAAATTAAATAGATATTTTTTTCCGTGACAGCAAAATAGCATCAATAAACCATTAAACTAAATGACCCTGCTATTCTGCACTTAGAAAGAATGAATGTCTAACTGGAAACTGTGTGACACATCAAGGGGAGGTTCAAGGCTGAAAATGGGACATCACTAGTAAACCTCAGGTTGTGCTTAAGTAGAAATGATACCACTCCTATTTATTCTCACCCCAAGACCCAATGTTGTATTACACAAACAGCTGCATATACAAGCTGCAAACTTCTATTCACACCCAACCAAACCTGAGAGAAAATTTGTCAAACAGACATTCGGCTTCTGTGCCTAAACCCGACCAGAGCTCAATGCACGGACAGTGTATATCAGATCCAACGTGACTGAACTGACCTGAACCCAAGTGCAATTTCAAAATATTTCTCTTAACCCGATGGACCTAGGTCGGGTGGCCACAAAGGTAATCACAGTTGTGGTACACATTATTTCTTACCTGCCATTGTTTTATCTAGGACATTTAAGTGTAACTGGTTGGAGTCCTGTTGTGAACTCTGAGAGGAAGGCACTGTTTATTAAACAAAGACAGGCAAAGAATAGAACTCCTGCTTTCAAGAGAAGTTGTAGCCTGTTTATCACCGGCAGCCCAGTGGGACTAGAGCACGTAACCAACCAGGAAAAGAGGGTTTTGCAGACACAACAAAAATAGCTCTCTAAGATTTGCTGAGGTGATGTCACAAGGTCAGAGCCGAGGGGAGCCTGTCAGACACAGATGTTGTTCAAGTCACACTGATACTTCTAGTCTCTAATGAGCTTCTTCTGGCATGTCCCTCCTCTTCACCTCTCCTCTTCAATGGCTTAAGCCTTCACCCCTCTACCCTCCAGCGTACACCACCAACTGCATCACACCTGTGGAACAAATAGTCACAGCTCTTTGAATATGTGGCCCCTTCAGCCTGCCCCCCCCCCCCCCCCCCCCACTGCAGCTGTGGGAGACGTTTCCCATTTGCAGATGAGCCAGGAGAAAAATATATATATACTATGCTATCTGCTCGCCTGTCTGCCCTCTCATGTGAATCATCCAAAATTGTAATAACATCACTACAGCAACATGTTGGTGCACAGAGACCCGGCCTGGCGTGTCTCCGCTGACAGCGTGCACACAAATTCCTTCACAGTCCGACAAGCTCAGAGAATGTGCAGCCAGCTCTGAGTGTCATGCTAACAGCATGTGTGCACATCCACCCTGCGATCCCAGAGCAGATAAAGGTGTGAAAGCAAGCACTGCATAAGTGACTGAGATAGCGAATTAAACTAATGCTGATGACTGAGGCTGCGACAGAGACAGCGTCATCTCTTTCTCTCTTCACCTCGGAAAAACATTCAGCAAAAAAAAAACATTTCGAAAAACAGGGTAGAATGCTAAACAGGCGCTGCTCACTCCACTGGATGTTTCACAAAACTCTTCTGTATTTTATTCATGCTTGAATCAAAGTCTCACGCTCTGATTGTGCCTAAGAGAAGAGGGGGAGCTCTGTGGAGATGGGAGCACAGCGCAATGCGAGGCTTGCACTCAGCAACACAGGGGGAGAGGTGGAATGTAATACTAAAAGCTAATATACAGTAAGTGAGCCAGAGGTACTTCTTCTCTCTTCAGCGAAACATCACACTGTTACTCGGCTTCTTTGCATCTGCTGAGAGCGAAACTAAAGCCCTTGATCCTGACAATGGAAGAGCACACTGACTCAGCTCTAAGCACACTTTTCATTACCAGCTTAAACCAAGTCACACACATACAGGAACCCAGGCTGTCAATAGAGAAAACAAAACAAAACACTGAATTGCTTTTGAGAAACAAAGAAATAAAGTAGCATTTAACTTCTATAAGGACATCTTTTTTGCAGCTTGAAACATGCAGCAAAATTTATTTTTAGATTTTAAATATATATCTTGTATACTGATATCCCTTCTTTTCAATTTACTCTGATACGGACAGTCGGCATTAACCTGCACACTTTGCCTCAGGGCTGACTGCTACGCCTGGGCCACACTGGACCCATGAGCACTGCGGGTGTAGATTGGAGTCGCTTTTCATTTTGGTGCTAGTTTCATGAGGTTAAAGCAGCAGCCACATTGCTCAGGCCCTCGTGGAGAGAGTCTGGGTTTTTGCGTATCTCACTGCGTGTCACACAAAACATACATTTTGCAACACCTCCTGTGTGCCTGCTCTGCAGAACACGCAGAAGACATGTTCCAAGTGTCAACAAAACACGCACAGAAGATGCAGCAGATCAGCGACGCCTCCGTCACCTGCCGCACCCAGTGCAGTCCGGGCGTTGCTGACAAATACTTCTTTGTGGATGTGAGGGATGAAACCATTTTGCATCGTGACCGGGTCTCAAACTCCCGCATGAGTTAAAGCTCAGCTGCAGCATTGTAAAAAACTGATCTTTTTGTTTGTCTTTCACGAAGGCGCTGCGGCTCACAGGCCTTGATGTGGATTCAACTCCACGAGGACAGAGAAAGAAAAAAAAAACATTAATATAAAAGATGAGGTGAGGGATCCAGTTATACATCAGTACAGTTCCAGCACTTTTTTATTCAGATTCCATGCGTGCCTTGCAGTTTGTACCTCGGAGAGCACTAAAAATCCACAAGGACGGCAGGAAAGCTGTTGCGATCAAACACGGCATGTGGAAAGGTATTCAGCTCTATCAGCTCAGTTCCAATAGCACTCCTTTTTTGTACACAGGTCTGCCATCCCCATATTTCCCTTTGACACCTTCAGGGAAAAAGGCTGAACAAGTTGCTTAGAGCCGGCATTAATCCTCATTTGAACTCAACTCACAAAACTTACAGAAGGAAGGTCAAAAAGGTCTTTTGTCGGAAAAGCGTGTCTCATACCACTTAAAACCTCGGGGAAGTGAGAGGAGGAGGAGGAGAAAATCCTACATAGCCTGCCAGGCTGACTAGTAATATTTTTTTACGAATACTCACAGCCAACTTTTTTCAGGTTCCCAAGATAATTGAAGTTAAACATGTCTTTTTTTGGCAATGCCACAGAGGAAACCCTTGAGTAGTCTATGAACAGAACTTGGATTAAAACCCAGGCAGATGAGTATGGCGGCTTAAAGGCAGACAAGGCGTCTGCGGAAAGACAAAGACAAAGAGCTCACAACTGAGGAGGGAGATGGTTTATGTGAGAGAAAGCTCCAGTGGGCCATTAGGCTGCAGACGGACACATGCAGGTGCCACCTCATCCTTCATTCTCTTCCTCTCCCGGCCAACAGGCACAGAGCACGAAGGTATGAGGGCATTGAGCCATGTTCAGTGAACCTGACATTTGCTAGAGATACTGTGGCAAATGAAGATACATTGCAGGTCCAGTGGATACTAATTGTCCTCCTACATTTTCAAGAGTCTGTCACCATCCTCACCGTGTACAGTACAAGTGACTGGCACATTCAATACAAAAGTGGAAAATCCACAACATGCTGGCTGATCCAGATTAAAATAAGATGTCCTGTCTATTTATTCAGGGATTTGGCGGTGTCCACTTTATGTGTCATATTCTGCAGGGCAATGATGAACAGTTAACTGTGACATCTCGACCCGACTTCCATTATTACAGCGTCTGCTGTCAGATAAGGATACGATAAGACAATACAGTGCTGCCTCGGCAGAGCAGCCATATAGATTCATCCAGACACATCAGACAAGACAAATAGTCCTCAGCTAATGCTGACAGAGCACCCTGGGTGGAAAACTTAGACAGACTTTCAATCATACCTTTGACAAGTGCGGACATATTTAAGCAAGAGGATTTTTGTTTCCATAATTCCAAACCCCATAATCCATTTTTGGCCCCTGTCAGGGCTCGAATGAATGATTTACTGGGCCAAGCAGAAAAAGGAAGTCACCTTGGCAACAAATTGAATACATGCATCTCAAATTCACGTTATTAGGAGTGTGAAAACAAAACTGAAACACAAAGATGAAGAGCTTTTCACACATTTTGTGAATGCATGGGAGGGAGGTTTACAGAGATCACATTGCAGGAGAAAAAACTAAATAAATTTCACTACAATATACGCTAACATATCATATAAATTGTTAAGGTTCATAGGCCGAAATTGTAGACAAACAGATTTATATTGCCATCCACTAGGTTATCTTTTAAAATTGAACAATACTGCAGAGTTTGCAAAAAATTATCTTTTATCACTAAGAGCATCATGTGATAAATTGCACACATATGATTATATTTAACATAGCCACTTTAGAGCAGAATTAGATTATTTTCCTTCAATCAATTAATACCAGTTAAAAAAAAAAAGAACAATTCAAACCTGAGGAAAGTCTGAAATTCCCGAATTAACACTTTTAATTAGTTTTCTCACACATGTCAGAAGTGAAGCTAGAGAGAGATGGAAATAGGAGCAAGAAGATTATACTTGCTCCTGGCACACTGAAAGCACCAGCTACATGGCAAAAACAATGAAGCCCAACGTGTTTCTTTGGATTCTGTCTGTGCAAACTGAATAGAAGCTAAAAAGCCTTTTTCTGAAAAAACGCTTTACATATCTCACTAAAATATCTTTAAAAAGCGATTGCAAAAAAACAAATAAAAAAAAACCGGCAAGCTTTGGAAAGTAAATTAGCAGTATGATTACAACAACGTAATTTGACCGCCACTGGGTAAATGAGTTCTCTGCAAACAAAAAACTCAATGAGTAACATTTGTCCCCCGCAGTGGTTTTAAATGATGCCACGCGGTAGCTCCGCTGCATCACAATTATCTGGCAGTGTCTCTCCGCTCCATTAACATAAGCGAGCTGTTTCACTTCAGTCAATGCAGCTAAAGGGCTGGAGGGGCCATGATGTGACAGAGGAGCTGCATAAGATAGTGTTTGATTAAAGATGATAATGATCTATGCTACAGTAACTTGCTCTTGCTCTATTTATCCGTCCATTGGCTTCACATATTGCTTAAGGGTCACAGTGGGGCTGGAGCCAATCCCAGGAGGCGAGGGTTACGGCTTGGACTGGTTACCAGTTTATCTAAGGGCCCACATAAAGAGAAAAACCATTCATTCAAACCTACTGGCAATTTAGAGAACCCATTCAATCTAACATGCATGCCTTTGGACTGAAGAAGTCGGAACATCCATGGTAAACCTGCGAGGCACAGGGAGAACATGCAGAAAGAACAGAAATGGCTGCAAATAGAAGACAATTTAAACTCGATGAGAATAGGCTGACTCCAAGGTACTGCTAGACAGTTGGGTTGTTTGGACACTCTTTGCATTGTGTGACTGGTTTGTCTATTTTCATACACTTCAATTTATTGAAAATAATTGGGGAAATGGGCCACCTGTTGTAAATAGCACCCGCACACTCTGCCAGGCATAATTATCTGAGATCAGACTAAAATAGCATCTAATCTGCTGCCATCCAACCTCACTCAAGGAGGCAGAAGCTGAACTGCCTCATCCACTTGGAGGCCCGTGATGAGAAAGACCGCTGAGTAAACAAATACTAATGACAAGGTAACAGCGCCACAGGTGAAACTGAATCGGTTTGCCAAGACACAATATGAAACTGTGAGAAAAACCGAGGTAATTTCTAACTGGGGGACTCACTTATAGCTGTCAAACATTCTGCTCAAAGAAATTCCTAATTGGCTGTTTACTAAACCCCGGCCCTAACCGCAGCTTAGCAACGGTAACTAATCGGGACAATAAAGCTTTGTCGATGGACATTTTAAAAGGAGCTTCAATCTGTAGGATCTATAGAGTTTGGACAATGGCGTCTTGCCTGAATGGAGTGAAAAGTGGTTGTTTACTGGAACATAAGCTGCAAATGTTAGCTCGCTAACAAGCGTACTAACCACATTGGTTCAAGGGCAAGAGTGTGTGTGTAGTACAAACAATAAAAAAAGATAGATGACACCTCTCATAAAAATGAACCCAAAATATCTCAGAAACGGGCGCTGCCATCTTGCTCTAGATACATATTTCGGGTCTGTGCAGAACTTATCGTGGAGTGGAACCATCAAGGTCCCGCCAATAACTGTCCATGACCAATCTCGTGTGAGTCTGAGATGTCAAAATGATTTCTTTCCCTGGCTTCACTTTAGAGGAGCTGACATATTGTTCGTCTTTATATGCAGTCTTGGGTCTGTAGCTAATTGTTAATATTAGGGTTAAAGGCAGTTTTCCAGTACAGGACTGGAACAATTGCATATTTGGAGCTTTAGCATTAACATTAGCTCAGGTAAACTAGCTATAGCTTATAAAATTATCTGTCTATTGTTTTTATTTGAGGCGACAAAAGTCAATATAGTCATAGAAATAAAAAGGTCTGCTTTGATTGACTTCTGTCTGAATTCCCTTGTTTTTAAATAATTGCTAAACTTCCGGTGGTACGTGGTACATCTCTCTCTCTCTCTCTCTCTCTCTCTCTCTCTCTCTCTCTCTCTCTCTCTCTCTCTCTCTCTCTCTCTATCACTGTACACTGTTAATGTGCCGTGAGAGAACTGTGAGCTGGGCAGGTATAGCCCTGGTAACTAAGGTGGCGGGGTTTAGTGAACAGTCAATTAAATAGAAACATATGAAGCGAACGGTGAATGGAGAAAGAATATATAACCTCTGGTCTAGTTACTCAGTGGAGCTCACCTCTAAGTGAATATCTGATTATGTGTGGAGGGAAAAAGTCAAGGAACGGTACACACGCCATAGAAACTGCCAATTCAACCTCCAGTCCGCCCTCCCCTCTCGCTGGCCATAAAACGCAATGTAATAGGATTCCTAAGCTTTTCCAGTGACTGCTTCCACTATCACACAGACATTTAAGTGCACTAATCCATGACAAATTGTCTCATCTGATCCATGACAAATCGTCTGAGAGGCCGATAGAGACGAGGAGATGGAGGCAGGGAGGATTGGGGGGTGGACGGGGGGCAGAGGATGGAGGGCTGAGGGAAGAGGCCAGGCGCAAAGAGAGTGCTGCTCGGCACCTGAATGATCAGGCAGTTATTGCCTAGTTTTATAGAAAGGTTGCTTTCATTACCTCGAAGGACATGCTGTGTGGTAGAGGGAGCGAGATCACACAGCACTGATGAGCTCTCTCGACTGAGCCCACAGTTTTCAAAGCAATTATAATCCCATGTGGAGGTAGATTATAGGATTTCAGCTCCTCTGTTGGCAAAAGGCCGGGTTTGTATTTCGTGTTTACAAAATGAGTGTTTCTAATTAAATTCGTGTCATATATAATTTATGATTTTCATCAGCCTACAATCTAGATTTCGCGAAGGTGGATTAATGATACACATAAAAGTCAAACAACGACATGGAAATGAAAAAAAACTCAAAGTGAGTGCACGTAGGATATTGTCTGCTGCTAGATTTCCACATGAGCCATTGCTGCCAGCCAAATCAAACAATTCCTTTTCATCCACTTTACAAAAATATGATTACGACGTAATCCATTCAAGTGACTGTAATTTAATTGAATATTCTTTCACCATCAATTCTCACACTAATTAGTCCCCACAGTTTAATGGGGATGTAAATTAAGCTGAATTAGCGGGAAAACAAAACGACAGAGAGCCTTTATGGACAGCTGTCCGTGTGGATACCATGGATGGATCTGCCACTCATACTGCAAGAGCTTAGACGTCCACAGAAGCAAGGAAGTAAGATTATAGCTTTGAAGATGACTGTGTAAAAAAAAGGGCATGTTCACTTCTGTGTTTCTGCCATGAACACTGAGCTATTGAAATGAGAAGTCTTAGAAGTGTTGAAATGAGTTCCAAGTTGGAACAGTGTCTGCATTCAGTTTGTGAACCAGTGGCTGGCATTAACATGCGTCCTGGGTGATCCGATCACATGTGGTCCCCACGTATGTGAGTTCGGGCCTGGCATTACAATGCGTCTCCACATGGGTCTTGATGAAAATCAACACAAACATCCTTTTCATTTGCAAAGACCAAATTTGATGGTGCCTTTACTGGCTGGAAAATACATTCTGCTTGCATCGCCTGCTGGAGATCAAACTAACACGGGCTGAGTCTATTCCTTGGTTTGATCTGTGCAAACGAATTTGTCAGATGTTTGCAAGATGTTTGCCGCACTCATAATATATCTAAATTTACAAATTTTCAGACGTCATGGATGAATGTCATAATTTGAGACCCAAAAGAATGAGTGCTTCCTCTTACGCAAATGAGTTGAGTAGCTGGTTCTTTGATGTGGCCCATGATGCTTTCTAATACACACTGCCAAGAGAGTTTGGTCAAGTGCAGCCACCTCCAAGAAAATGGCCTGTGTGAAAGTATCTCACTGCGTCTTTAATGCATCCATTCCAGAATCCAACAGTCCCAGTGAGGTTTATTTCTTAATATAACCAAACACTACCAGAAAAATCATCACTCTTCTGCAGCTGTCCTCTCCTCTGCATTGTACAGAAAGAGTCAGACAAAAAATCAATTGATACTTTGTGAATGTATGGATTCCAGTCTTCCACCCTCCACAAATATACCAACTAGGCGGCCATCCTGAATTAGGTTCAAGGTTTTGTCCAAATGTCCTCTTCACCACGACAGTTCTTTGACATGTTTTGAACTCTTAAAAATCCTTATGTGTATCAAGTGCATCCTTGTATGTGATCACGCAGCTGCTCTTGTTTGACCAGCTTGGCTAATCCAAGTAATTACATGTTTTCTTCTACCTCAAAGAGCTTCCTCCACTGAGGGAGCTTCATGGACGATGAACAATGAGCTCATTAAAAAAACTCCCAATCATTTGTGATCATCCCTTTCTAATCAAAGGACAAAAAACATGAACACTATACATGAACCACTGCGTCAGTTATCAGCCTGTTCCGCTGTTCAACATCCATTTTTCATGGACATGCTAAATCAGCATTTCAGCCTTAAATGGCAGATCTAGGATGTTTCTAAATCAGTGGCTATAAAGGGCCCACCATTTACACAGAGGGGCCAATTATATGTCCAAAATCCATGCACTACTCCTGATTCAGGCACTGATCATTGAATATATGGGGAAAATCGCTGCTTGACCCGGCACATTGTGCACTTCAAAAGAGATGAGACAAGGAATATTCGTAACACATCATATTTATTATAGTTTTTTTGTAGGTAACTTTTTTTTAATAGAAGGACAGGGTCACTTCACTCAATGAGACCTCAGCTGGAGCCAGTTGCCCCCCTGGCCGAGCCGCTGTGTCCGCCCCTGTGATATTCTTTCTAATTGCCATCTTTGTCATCATCAGATGTAAACAGTGTGTAGCAGGCGAGTAGAGTGGGTTTTACAGCCGCACCTGGTACAGGAATCCTGCTGTTCTGTTAGGTGTGAGACTCGTAAACTGCCCCGTCATAGTCATAATAAAACAAAGCAAGTGTTGTTATGTTCCCACGGCCCCTCTGGGTATTGGTACGATATGAACACGACTGCTGTGTACATACTTCAACTGAACAAGAGTCAATTTATAGTGGAACAAGGGGTAACTTATTGATAATACTGTAATACAGTCAGTAGACATCACATTAGGGAGCACTTTCATTTTCACGATAGAAGACACCACATCAACTGTAACTACTGCCAGCGACGCACTGACAGTGTGAATTGGTGGCACTTTTACTGACTTGTGATGGAGTCCAGCACCGTGCACTGTCAGGAGCGGCCTGGTTTATGCGGCAGCGGTCTTGGCAGCGAGCGCTTGTGTCGGCTGCGTTGGCAGGTAGGGCGAGCGCAGAGCCGGGGTTTGTGTGTGTGTCCTGTCACATTCAGCTCATCTGTCATCGTAGTGGATTATTTCTTGAGATACCAGAATTGGCTGCCCGGAATCAGGCCGCCATCAATCTTCAGCAGCACGAGCACGATGCAGAGGAGACTGTGTGAAGCAGGGACTCATGGGAAACGGAGCGGTGCCGCTTCCTGAAGCAGGTGACGAAGCAGTCAGGCAACTCATTACTCAATCTCCGCCTCGGTGGTGACTATACCGATTTGTCATAAAAACGTTTAAAAAAAAAAGACACAGAAATGCGATCTTGAAACTTTAATCTCCGCAGTCACCATTTTTTTTTTGTCAGCTCAGTGTTACAGGAGGCAGATGAGCTGATTTCTCAACCATAGTTAGATGCTTGAACAGGCTGCAGGATTACATCTGTACTTAAATCAACATGACCTTCACTTCCCCTCCTCAGAAACCCACACAGCCCCTTGTCTGTGTATCTTTCTCGATGCGGAATGGTTTGTAAGTTTTTGTTCCACTCACACTCTCACACAGTCGGCTGGGCTGCGTGCCAAGATCCACACAAATTTATCTCAGGGCAAAACACAGACCCAGTATTCCACTTAAACACTTGGACTCACGAGTGTCCAGAACACGATACAGAGGCTGCGCATAGCCACAATAAAAGGCCCGGTGAGATAGCCCATCTTGTTATCAACATATTGAATAAATAACTCAGCAAATGTATTCGTATAAAATGAAGCACAAAAGATTGATATCACTAAGAACCCATTCTACATCTTAATTGACAGTGTGGCAGACAGTACATCAGACACGTTTTCATCATCTCATAGAAACACAGAGACTTTATTTGATTACAGTAAACAGCAGAAGCGTGAAAAGCGATGGATTCTTAAAGGCGAGACATCTCCATTATGACACGTCCTACATATCCATATCTATTTATATCTGAGGGCTCTGGCCTCAATGCAACCGGAGAGCTCCTCAAATTATAAAATCAATTCTAATTCAAATATTCATCATACCATCTCAATTCTGAGAGAGCAGTTCTGGTTAAATCGGTTACCGCCACTCCGCGGATGAGTGAGATTGATGTCGGCTTAATCCTCTTCAAAAAACATGATATACAGTAAATTGTACAGTCGCTGAACAGGAAGTTAGAAGATAGGAGAAATGTTTTCTTTATGGGGGCACCCGCTTGTAAAATATCATAACATGTCCCCGGCATTTGATAGTCAGCACCAATTACGGCTGTAATACATCAGAGATTGTTTGAAGTTTTCCAGGGAGGACTTGTGCCAAAGTAGCACTATTACAGACTCACTGTGGATACTGGCATATTAGATCACATCCCTCTCTCTTTTATAATCTCTTGGCGTTGCTAAATCAGTCCAACAATCACATCAAAAATCAATTTTTGTGTTTATCATCCACCTCTGCAACATGAGTTTGCATCCTCTCAGACCTGACGAGTTCTGGACACAGCTCCCATGTCCCCGGAGGACCCATGAAAATGCCACGCCATAATGGCCCCGGTGAGTAAATGGTTTGTGAACGTCCCAGCATGTAAACGTCCGCTCCCCTCGCGGTGTTGTATGCAGTACGCGTGAGAGTCTGACTGGATAACCTTCAAGAGGACTCTCAGTCATAGCCATCTTTTGCCTGGATGACTCTTCTGGATCTCCACTTGTGGTTGGAAGAGGGAGGGGGGTTTATTTCCCCCCCTTCATCCCCTTTGGGAACACTGCATTATTCAAAAGACACTTACTGAGCCTTGCACTTCCTTGTACATCTTTGGCACCAAGCTCGACTTGCCAACCACTCAAAAAAAGAAAGGAAGAAGACAAAAAGACACAAAAAAAACAAGAGAAAAACCGGGAGATAGCCTTTAAAAATTCATTCAGAGCTCTCCGTCGCTCATCCCTCACCGTCCTGTTCCAATTAATGGGACCGGGAAGCTTTGAAAACTTTCTATCATAGTTGGGATTTTCATGTTTCAGCTGTTACCAAGCGAAAGTAAGCCAACACGCTACCTAAGGATACCAGTGTTTAACACAAGCAGCAACAATTCTATGCTGGGGTTTTTTTCACTTCCTGCAGTGCTTCAATTACTGTCTTTTAGCTCGGCAACGCAACACAGACAATGAGAGGCAGGCAGACGATAGCATCAATGTTTAACAGCCGCTTGGCTTCCGGAGAGAGCCCCACTCTGCGCGAGGGTTCAGCATGGGAGTCACACTCATTGTTAGAAGCTTAAAGAAAGCCTTTGCTTTTCTCAAAAAAACCTCTGCCTTCCCTGTTACACTCCCACATACACCATAAGCAATGCTGGTAAGCTTTTCCATAATCAGAGAATTAGAGCCGCCTCAGCGTATACCCTCCCCTTATGCCCCTACAGTGCAGAAGGCGTCAGGCTTAATTGCAAAACGTTTCCAGTGCAAAAGAGGGAAACATAATTGTCATTTCCATCTAAGCCACAGTGATCAAAGCTCCCTTGGTTACCAGCACAGTAATGGGGTTCCTTTGCCTTCAGCTTTTCCTCCTCATAACAGTCTGTCTGTGAGATTCAGGGTGCAGCAGTCAAGAATTCCTCACCGTGCACAGGAAATAATATCCCCGCCTCCTAGCTCACATAGTTCGAAGATACTTTTTGTCTAACAGGACTTCCGAGTTCAGATTTAGATGCAAGCATCCCGCCCAGCAAAGTAGCAAGGTCTCACAGTTCAACCATCTCACGACCATTACTACTGCTAAGTGTACAGAGATAGACAGATAGAAGTGTGACTAAACGTGTGTGTGTAACATGCAATCGGAAGCACAATTAATTATCTTCCCCCTCTGCTTATCTTGTATGAGTGCGAGCATGGTGAATCATCACGTTACAGTACAGCGCTGGGTCACCGTTATTCAGACCGTGCAGCAGCAGTCTCTCTACAGAGCTGCAGACGTGAGAACCTCTCCTGTGAAGCTGAAATCTGTCAGAGAGACGCACATACCCAGGGTGAGGATTTCTGTGCGCCCGGGCCGGGCCACGTGGTGCTGCTGGATGGTCTGGTAGAGTGTGGCGTGGCACAGCAACAGGAAGCCGAGGCTAATCCACATGACCAACAACCAGGACATGGTATGGCCGATTCTGCAGGACGACACACAGAGTTTTATTACAGCCTGGGTCCATACATCATTACAACACACGCCTAAAGACAGGAACAAGCACTGTATACTGACACGTCTTCACAAATCCTTTGGTATCAGATGATAAAGTTACATTCGCATTAGCATTATTTTTATAATAAAATAAGGAATGAAAAGTAAAACAACTAAACTAAAGCTTAAATGAGAAAAAAACCTGCAAACAGAAAACACAAATGAAGATTCAATTTAGTTCATAAATCCATTTTTCTGTCTCGTACAATCCGACTGGAGTCTCAAAGGACTTCCACCATACTGAAATAACAGATTAGCTGCAGAAGAAGGAAAACAACATACCGCGATCTCTTTGTCAGACTAATAATTTCATAATGAACCGTATAATAATTTAATGAAAGCAACAATGACATTAACAGCTACACAAGAGCCCTGAATATTCTACAAAGAGGTCGAAAAAGATTGCATTTCTCAGAGCAAACATCTTTTTTGTTTTTTATTTGGAGATTTGCTCAGCGACTCGCCTAATGGCTGACGAGGGCCAGCATATGGAGACACGCCTTAGCTCCTTATTGAATAATGAGACTCTCCTCCTTTCCAGGTGTTATTAGCACCTCTCTCCATTCAGAAAGCCACAGTGGGGGAATTTAAAACCACCAGACGCCCTCCTCGAAAACAAACAGGGGTGTGTTGTGTTGTCCGTCTTTTAAAACTGCATTACTGCACCGGGAAGCCGGTTTTACTGGCAGTTTGGAAAATATTATGAATCCTGTATACGGATGTTCAGTTTTTAAGAGGAATATTTGGACACACACTCTGGTTTGCAATCATTTCTACATTTCTCACTTGCTGCGATTGCGACTTGTGAATCTCGGGAATGCTCTCATGTAGCAGCGTGAGTCTAAATCTAATGTTTCGAGTCTACCACATCTGAAAACACAAGAGAATACAAAGAAGACTCCGAGCCCCAGGGAGTCTGCTCAATAAATACTTCAATCAGAAAAGGAAAAGGAGTCTGTGTGGACACAAATGAAGAAAAGCAGGCCACATCCACCGGGCTATAATCCAGACAGCAGCTGCTTGCGTCTGTTTTGCCCAAACTACACTTTGTGTTTTGAGCATCTGTGCATGTGAGATTAAAACCATTGAGGCTACTAAATGTGACCCGTGCGTCCTGTGCCCCGGTGACATTGACAGCGCTTAATATTCACTGAAAATTAAGCATATAATTATGAGCAGCACATTGTAAATCCCTCCACCCCTGCGCTAAATCCGATATAATCCGCGTTTTTGTGCAAATGCAAAATGGTCCCATGGGTGTGTTTTCTTATTTTAACCCCACAGTATTGTTCCTGCTCGTCAGGCTGCCTTTCCCTATATTCAGCTGGAGCGTTACGCGCGCACACTTCACTGAACCTTTGCACAGAGAATCCTGAGCTGAGCTCCTCCCGGTTATCGGAAATGCATCCCTGCCGAGAATAGTGCGTGTTGCTCACCGGCAGCGTTTCACCAGCGGTGCAGACTGCGCGGAAGAGTTGGAACGAAACGAGCCGGCACGGGCGTCACGCTAAAGCAACTTCAGAGGACGAGTAAGCAGCTTCTTTTTTTCCAGAGAAGCGAAAGCGAGGTGTTGTTTCCCTGGAGCCGGCGCGAGTGAGCTTTTTTATGTGCAAACAGACAAACCAGCTGGTTTTTCCATGCGTATAAAAAGGAAGACGCGTTGGAAGCTGTTTACTCGGAGTGTTCTTGTGCCGCGTAAGAGGAGAGAAAAAGGCTCCTGCAGCCGTGCGTAATAGTTTGATCCAGCCTCGTGGTAAATGTGGCGGAGGGGAAGTTAAAGCGCAGACACACCTGCAGTTACATGCGTGTGCTACGTCGATTTAGATCCGTTTTGTTTCCTGCAACTTCAGGCATGACTCCCACAAACGTGCGTACCTGAGTGTCATGCAACAACATAATAATATAGGCTGGCATCAGAACTTTTTATTTTCTTAGATGCACTCGCTTAGTATTTACTTTGGGGTTGTCGTCAAGATTACTAACACTAGCTCAACATGTTTTAAACTAGTATGACATGGTTAAAACAAATAATGATTTTATTGTTATAACACAGTAACAGTCTAGTCATCTTGACAATTATTTTTCTACCAGCTGTATTTATGGCTAATGATATCACTCTGATGCATTTGTCCCCACCCATCCTACCCCCCCAACACCAGCACAGGTTCCTGGAAAGTCCCACACCCTTACCTGAGCAGTGCGTCCAGGAGGAAAGGGGCTCAGTCACAGGAAGCGCCTGCCTGCCCAGCAGACTCACTCTTCTGTCTTAAATCCATCCATAGTTTGGAGCCACAGGGATTCCCGCTGAAATTCCAGTCCTCATAACACAGGCACCAAAAAAAAAGGAGCTTAAGCGCTGTTCTTTTTTCCTCAATATTCCTTTCTGCTGCCCAGTTCCTTTTGGAAATCCTCGGCAACCCAAACAGTCAGGGGTCTGTGTCACACACTGGTCAGGATGGGAGGGATGGGAGGCTAATCATGTCACTGCTGTACCAGCCACATACGTGCAGATCTCTCCTCCTCTCCTCCCTCAAGTCTGTGTGTCTCTGCTCCCGTCTGTAGAACTCCTCTGTTGTGATGACAGGAGAGCTAATTTACCCCCCTCACTGATCGTCTCTCTCTCTCTCTCTCTCAGGCGTGCAGCGGAAGGCTCCAGTGGAATGACTGCTCTGTCTGCTCTTGGCTGCGTCCCCCCATTGAGAAGCTGCGCTGATAGTGTGAGCCTCAGTGCTCTCTCCAACGCACTAAGTAGAGTCTGTGTCAGAGAGGTAGAGCGGGTGTGTGAGTGAGAATGTGAGTGTGTGTGTGTGTGTGACAATGTAGCCCAGCTGGAAAGAGAGAGAGAGCTGAGAGTGAGTCAGATCACATGTCTTAAAGCAAGACTGCCCACTCCTGCATCAAGACTTCATCAGCAAATGAAGCATGCTTTATTAATCCAACCCTCTTCACGTCCCAGCCATGCGGGTTTCGCCTTCAGCTCACTCTTCTATCTTTCAATGAGTGTAACCATGTGCACGTGCACACACTGTAAGTGGTCTCACACTTTACTGTGTGTGTGTGTGAGCTGGAGAGGGCAAGGAGGGAGCTTGACTGAGCGCTCCTCTTTTTAGTCATCAGCCTCGAGCGTTCAACGGGCGAGCGTGAGACTTGCTCAAAGCACAGGACTTTTAATAGAAGGCAGAGTGCCTCATCAGAACTCTGAAATCACCATCTTACACATTTCCACCAGTTTTTGTGGCGATGAGTAAGGGTTTGCTTCTTACGGCTGACTCCTCTCGGATTGTTTCCCACCACGGCAACAAACTTGCACAAGCAGTGGCAGCCTGAAAGAGTCTGCGAGCCTCCCTCTGTCACCTCCTTACAAACTGAATCCGCTGGCTCTGAAGGGAAGACATTCACTGTCTTTTGTATGTGTGTGTGTGTGTGTGTGTGTGTGTGTGTGTGTGTGGGCGTGCACCTGCGTGTGTTTCCACTGTGCTTGAGCCATGCTGGCAGGTGGAAGCAGCCGGTATTGTTTGCGTGGAGTATGTTTTCCTCTAACACATTTTCTTTCCATATAGAGGAGTTCGCCTTTAACTCATTACTCCGTTAACCAGAGATTTACAGTATATGCCAATCCCACGCACCTGCCATGGCTGACTCACTCACTGTCTGACATTTCACAGAAAATGAACTCGCTGCTACTCACAACAATACACAGCTGAGGGGCTAAATAAACTGGCAGACAGTGAGGATGGTGTCGCTGCTGTGGGGGAGTACAGACAGATGAACAAAATGATGAATATCCGGATAAGCTTTGTCTCTGAGCTGATAGCTGCACCCTGTTTTCCTCGTATGCTGTGATTTGTGACAATACAGTACATCCACAAAATGATCAGCTTCCTGATTGGCTCTCGAGATGGTTAAAAAGCCCCTCAATCGCTGGTCACTGTGCCATTCCACAGGGCATCCTGGACCATCCCTGCGGCTGCTGCTGCTACCTTGCCTGCTTGTTGTTAATATGCTGATTTGACAGGCAGATGTGCACCGCCCCACAGAGTTACAATGTGCTGGTGAAAGAGATGACTGTGTGCACAAAAACACACGGTAAGAAAATAAAGGAAGATATGTGGGTGAATCTATCACTCCCTCTGTCAGATAACGCTAAGGCATCCACACTACCACATTTTCCTTTGAAAACACTTGTTGAAAACAACTCTTCAACAGATATGCCCGGCATCCACACTACTCTAGAGTTTGAGAGCTGCTAGAACGGATGAGTTTGGAAATGCTGCGGCGCCGTTTTAGTTTGAAAACTCCAGGGCTGCTCTTTAGTCGGGATGCGCACAAACGGTTTGATGTTTGGAGATGACAATGTAGACACTCACAATGTCTTGCTGGTACTTTGGGTCAAGACATAGCCTTTCCTGATTCCCCATGACTCCCATGACGTGACCCCCGTCTGAAAGAAATCAACCGGCATTAGCCTCGACTACCAGTGTAGAACACAACACGGATAATCAATTACAAGTGTTGATCGTAGCATAGCTCTTTCTGCTTTAACAACCAAATGCCTTCCTGTTCACACTGGCAGGCGCATGCCCGGTGTAATGAGTGGTCATGGGATTTCCTGCATGTTAGTAAAGACAGGGATTCTATGAATACAGAGTAAAAAGCTTGTGTAGACAGAGATCATTTTAGTTTGAAAATGCCTTTTACAGACTAAAGCATAGCAGTAGGTATGTTGCCTGAAAGGGGCATGAGTATGTGAGTGGGTGAAATTGTGGCTTTTAACCGAGACATCCGCTTGTAAGTGAGAACTGGTGAAAGCCAGAGTGTCGCAGTAGTAATCCCTAGATGACTTTTTGCCTTTGAACTCTATCCTCTGTATTTACCTAGTTCAGTAATAATCTGATGCGACTGCGGTTATGAATTCTGAAGCTGCCATCTGGATTTCCGTTGGGTAAAGCACGCCACATGTTAAGCGACCAGATTCACATTAAGCAGGAATCGCAGAGTAATTACCACATTGATTAGTGTTTCAACACTGTCAAGCTGCATTTCTACAAAATGGCTTGATTACCAATAAATAGGCTTATTTGTATTTGTGCATATTGGTTGATATTACCTTTTGTGAGGTGCCTTAATAGCATGCACGCTTGAATTTCATTTTGTTTTCAACGCTTAATGTCTTTATGATCTGTCCCATTAGACTGAGATGAAGGCGTGAAATGGAACAGGACTACAAACAAGCCTCAGAGGAGAAGTTAAGATTGAAGGTATCCAATTACCACATGTTCCTTTCAGCAATGCGCAGCAACAGCACAAGCCTCCCATTTGTACCTCCATTTTTTTATTCGCCGATGTTAATTTGTTGCGGTCTCCTGTGTTTTCCTCCTGCATGAGTGTGAGCTGTGTTGGGAGAACGGACTGGAACAACAGAATTTCACACTAATGCTGGAATTGCTGCTGTGGTCCTGCTCTTCTCTGTCCCCCCTTCTCGGGGGCTTCCATCATTTCCGAGCAGCTGTTGCCGCTGCTCGTGCCAAGACCTAACCACAACCGACCAATCGCTGGCCAACTCTATGTTTGGATCCGGGCAGCCCTGTTAAACAGCAGCGTTTGCCAATATTTCTGTCCCTCTCCTTGTCTTTCTTTATCATCCTGTCATTCTCTTTCTTTCCGTCTCTCCCTCTGGCTAATAAAATTCTTCCATCGAGTGCAGCCAACAAGCTTCAATATGCGCCCACGAGCAGTCACAAAATACCAATTTAAGCCCCACCAGCAGCTTTCTGCCTCCCCTTTAAAAAATGAGCCTTTGTCCACTATTATTCCTGCATACTCTACATCATTTCTCAGTGGAGCAAACCAAGCATTTCTTCATCTGATGAGGAGAGTTGTGTTTGTAAACCGACGGTCGCTGCATAAAACATTCTTGCAGACAGAAAGGCAGAGTGACATCGAGAGGAGGAAGACAGCAAGGAAAGGAAAAGGGGAAGATTAAGGCAGGCAGAGAGAATTCATCGGAGGACGTATGCAGCAGCAGCTCTTGCTCACTCGTGGACGGAGAAGGGAAGAAGATGATAAATGAAATGCAGGAGCCTGATCTATAGTTGTAATTAATTTCACATGTATCAGAGCGTTCATTTTCTGCTTTGGCTCACAGGTGTTCATAATTAAGGGAATCTTGCTGCAAATATGATCTATTTGCAGAAGTGACATTTCAGGGGTAAAAGCTGGGTTAGTGGAATTACAGTTCTCCAGACATGAACAGCTCAGGCTTTACTGTCAGCTTCCCCCTCCCTTTGCTTCACATCCTGTGAGAATATATGCTAACATGTCAGTATGCACTCCACAAGAGCAGAGGATTTTGATGTGGTCACAACATAAATTACTTTCAATTTTCATCCAGAGAGTTAGTCAGTGTGTCAATAACACACGCCACTATTTTGTAAATGAGCCGTTTTCATTCACAGTGTTGATGTTCAATACCAGGTCAAACGTGGTGGGACATCATACTGCTCTATATCGTCTAAGAAAGGATGTTCAGATCATAGACTCTTTATAAAGATGGACGAAATGACTGCTCTCCAAAAGCGAAGCCAAAGGGTCTCAATTGCCACCTGGTAACTGGCTGCTTTATAGGTCATAAATCTGTCCCCCTCCATGTCAGTGGGTGGGACATCCACTGCAGAGACAAACTTAAAGGTAACTTTAGTTTAAACAAAAAATGTATTAGCACTTAAATGGCACTTACTAATAGCACTTGGTAGTTTGGCTTCCTTGAAGAAAATGGTACTTTCTTGATTCTTGTTGCTCTGGGTTCGTACCCTCATGGTTGAATGCACTTATTGTAAGTCGCTTAGGATAAAAGCGTCAGCTAAATGAATTGTAATGTAATGTCAATGTTCATGTTAGAAAATGGTTTCTGTCTGTTTCTTCTTCTGTTCATTTTTCCAGCAAGTTTCATTTTAATTAACATGTGATGATGAACACAGGGTAAAGTGTTATGATTGACAGCTGAGACTGACTCGCGATTGCTCCAGCTCGTATAGTGGACCTCACTACTGCAGCTGTGCTAATTTTCATGTCCTGCCTTCTATAGCCTTTCAATTTGTTTGCCTGCTCTGACTGCGCTCACACTGCTGACTGTAAGCCTGCCTTTGTACAGGAGAATCACTGCTTTCACTTCACCTGCTCGGCCCCTGCTGAGTCTCATTTTGTTTGCATCACTGTGATCAACTGATATAAGGCCACTGTTTATAGTCTGCACCATATTTATTTCCCATTTCCCAAGCGGCTTGCGATGTGCTATGTGTCCAACCACAACAATTCAACTGTTTCCAATTAAAGATGGAAGGATCAGACACACATCACCTGCGCTGAGACTTCAGTCAGTCGGACCACATCCAGGCTTCAGTGTTGTCAATGTAAGTGTGTCAGTAAAAGGTTGATACGTGTCCAAGTCCACATGAAGCTGCCACTGTGTTGCTGCAGTGAATAGCATTGTGCAGCACAACTAAAACACCACAGAGACGTTTTCAGACATGAATTCCGGAAAATGTCTGCAGAATTGGTTCTCAACCTTTTTTTTCTGGAGTTTGTCGTTCACATATGAAGAACACAGCAGGAGATGGTCTGGGTCAGATGCATTTATAATGACAGGAACATTTCCGGGAACATCCAGACAAACACTGACTCATGCACAAGGAAGGACTTTTATATTCCACTTTTTTCCACAGTTCTTATTGACACATACTTTGGATGCTAGAAATGCTTTCAACATGACAACTAGCTCGCTGTGAATTTTCCTCCAGAGTTCACACGTGGTCTCGGTTGGATATTTTTTTCAAATTGTTTAGGCGGATTGAATGACTTGGATGTTTGCATTTTCACATACAGCCCCTCTACAAACTTTCAAGAAAGTGTTCGGCTTTACTGCATGTCTACAAGTAGTTCAGGAGAGAGGACTCTAATGCACCGTTCTGAGACAGTCACCGGGTTCACAAATCAGGATTCAGTAGGGAGGCAAACAAAAAGGAAACAAAACAGGAAACAAAACAAATTCAACAAGCATAGGCAAATGCAATACCACATAATTTACCATAAGAGAAAAAATTGCTGGAACAGTTGGGGGCTTTCTTCTTTTGCGCGCTGACACGCCACACATGTGGCCGCCCACTCTTTGACCTCTTTGCGAAGGCCAGGCCACACAAACTTCGAAGACACCAACTTCACCGACGCCCGGACACCCGGATGAGAAAGAGAGTGCACCATATCAAAGACCCGACGGCGCCAAGCAACCGGCACCACCGGGCGGGGGCGGCCCGTGGAGACGTCGCAAAGGAGGGCAGGCCCACCGTTTTGCACCACTGCCTCCTCCAGCTCCAGACCGGTACTCGCAGCTCTCAGTGCAACGATACCCGGGTCCCCAGGTTGATCGGCAGCCAGTGCTGAAAAATCAACCCCAAGATGCACAGGGCACACCAGCACCCGCGACAGGCAGTCTGCCACCGGGTTCGCTTTACCCGCCACATGTTGGATGTCCGTTGTGAATTCGGAGATTGCCGCTAGATGGCGCTGCTGGCGAGCAGACCATGGCTCTGTCACCTTCGCCATAGCAAACGTCAATGGTTTGTGGTCAACATAGGCTGTGAAAGGGCGGCCTTCCAGCAGGAAACGGAAATGACGCGTAGCCAGGTACAACGCTAACAGTTCCCGGTCAAACACGCTGTATTTTCGCTCACTGTCTCGCAAACCGCGGCTAAAAAATGCAAGGGGCTGCCACGCACCCGCAACACGCTGTTCAACAACTGCACCGACAGCCACATCCGAATCGGTCGTGAGGGCGATGGGCGCCCGAGACGCGGGGTGCGCCAGAAGCGCCACGTTAGCCAGGGCAGCCTTAGCCCCCTCAAAAGCCTGGATCCTCACAGGGGTCCAGTCAACCTGGTCCCTAGCTTTCTTAAGCTTCAAAGCACCATACAATGGTTGCAGGAGTTGGGCCGCACGAGGCAAGAAACGATTGTAAAAGTTTACCATGCCCAAAAACTCCTGTAGCGACCTGACCGGGTCGGACGGGGAAAATCCGCAACTGCATGCACCTTCGAGGGCAAAGGAACCGCACCCTGCGACGAAATGCGATGGCCCAAAAAGTCTATGACAGACAGCCCAAACTGGCACTTGGCTGTGTTGACAATGAGACCATGTCCATCAAGGCGCTGGAAAACCTGCCTAAGGTGCGACAAATGCTCATCAACCGACGGGCTGGCCACCAAGATGTCGTCCAAATAGACGAAAACAAACGCGAGGTCACGTAACACCGAGTCCATCAAGCGCTGGAATGTCTGCGCTGCGCCTTTAAGGCCGAACGGCATTCGCAGGAACTCGAAAAGCCCAAACGGTGTAATGACTGCAGTCTTGGGCACGTCCTCTGCCCGCACAGGCACCTGATGATAACCTCGCACCAAATCGATTTTAGAAAAAATTGTCATGCCCGCCAGACGAATCGAAAAATCCTGAACATGCGGAATGGGATAACGGTCATGGGCCGTAATGTTATTTAAACGGCGGAAGTCACCGCACGGCCGCCAAGACCCGTCCGCCTTGGGCACCATGTGGAGCGGCGAAGCCCACGGGCTGTTGGACCGCCTAACGATCCCCAAACGCTCCATGGTAGCAAACTCCTCCTTCGCGGTGGCTAACTTCACGGTGTCGAGGCGACGCGAACGTGCGAAAACGGGCGTACCCGCAGTGGGAATGAGTTGTTCCACGCCGTGTTTAGTAACCGCGGCAGAAAATGCGGGCGTTGTCAGCGAAGGAAATTCCGCCAGTAAGCGCTGGAAGACATCCTTTGACGCCGCGAAATTAGCGTGTGTTAACGGCCCGGGTCCCCCTGTCTGACACGGAAAAGACGCAAAAGACACAGCATCAATGAGCCTGCGATTAGCTACATCCACTAACAACCCATTAGTGCACAGAAAATCTCCTCCGATGGAGGCTACAACAAAGTCACACAGAAATTTGCGTCCATTGAAACACACAGTCACAGACTTGGTACCAAACGTCTCTATAGCCGAACCGTTAGCCGCTGTCAGACGCGGACCACTGCCACAGGCCGAGAGGTCCGTAGCTGCAGGAGGGAGAAGGCTCTTCTGCGAGCCGGAGTCCACCAGGAACTGATTACCTGATATGGAGTCATGAACGAACAGCAGCTCCTCTTGCTCGCCAGCGCCCACGGCTGCTACCGAGCGCCGGCTCTCCCGTTTCCCGGTGCCTCGAACGCGCACGGAGGAACGCAGCGGCGCGCCTTGCTGCCGAAGCGCTGATGGAAGAAACACAGCTGGCCGCGCTGTCTGCGGGTGGAAACTGCAGCCGTCAATGCCGGAACCTCGTCCTCCAACGTCGGCTGCAAGGACTCCACGGCCACACTCTGCACGGAGACGTTCCTCGAAGTCAGCAGGATCCGGTCCGCCTGCTCAGCCAATCCACGGAAGTCGCCGGCCGCCAAACAAGAAGAGTTGGCGAGGGCTGCGCGCACCTGCAGCGGGAGCTGGCGCAGAAAGATGTGCGGGAACAGGAAACCATCATCCTCGGAGCCCAGCAACGACAAGATCTCGTCCATCAGGTCCACTGCTGAACCATCGCCCAAACCGGGAAGCGACAGTAGCTTGTCCGCTCTCTCCGCGGCTGACAAGCTGTAGCGCCGGAGGAGAAGCTGCTTGAGGGCGGCGTACTTTCCGCGCAGCGGCGGGGCTCGCAGGAGCTGCATCACGCGCCGGGTGGATTGCTGGTCCACCAAAAAATACCTGGAGTCGTCTGCCGTTACTCCTCGCAGATGGAAAAGAGCCTCGACGTGCAGAAACCACGGCGCGGGGTCGTTCTGCCAAAACTCCGGCAGTTTAACGTGCTCCGCGGAGCTGGTCGGTCGCGGAAGCTGCGGTGCCATGGTCGTTGTGGAGACACGGTCCACGGGCGCCGGGGGAAGAAAATACGTCTTCCCCCGATGAGGAAGGGACACTATCCTCCTCTACCTCGAACATGTCCAAAAAACGGGGTCACCAATGTGGCAAGACAAGGAAAGGCAGAGACGCAGGTACTGTTTACTGTCGTTTATTCAGTAGCAAGGAAAAACTGGCACATGTTCCCCATACGGGAAGTATATATAGCTACAGCCTCTAACATTACCCATCAACCCACTGGGTGAGAGGACACACCCCTGAGTGCACGCCACAATATGCAATTTAAAATGTAATGGGTTTTTCTATTGCGTAATTACACCGTTCTCTTACTTAGCTCTTCCATTTATAAACAGTGTGAGAGTTCTTATCACAGCCTGGCATGTGGGCATAGTTATTCTGATAAACATATGACTAGCACTTTTTCCTGGCACACAAAGCAGCATCCTTCTGGCTCTAGTGTAGGCGACTGTTCGTCTACTACTCTCTCTATACCGATATATATATTTATATAAGTCCAGGCTTCTACATCAAATGAGAGCATTAAAATTCAT
Source organism: Pleuronectes platessa (assembly GCF_947347685.1). Taxonomy (NCBI): domain Eukaryota; kingdom Metazoa; phylum Chordata; class Actinopteri; order Pleuronectiformes; family Pleuronectidae; genus Pleuronectes; species Pleuronectes platessa. Next base: position 21,692,664 of record NC_070627.1, on the reverse strand, counting down.
AAGTGAACGAGTGAGCAGTTTATTTTTGACATTGCCCATGTCAGTCAGGTAAATCATTTGTAAAGTGCTGACCCAAGACACATGGGATCCCTCTGCTCACGACTCATTTTACGTCTGGTCTATTTAATGATTACTTTCAGAACAAAGTCACAGTTTTGTATACATGATATATACTTTTACATAGGGTTGCAAAACAACACTGCGAAGAGAGAATAAAACCAAATTGCATGCATATAAAAATTGAGTCCATGAGTTCATTTATTTTCTCTTTTTTTGAATACAAAGCACTTAAAGGGGTTCGTTTTGTGAAGAGCTACACAAATCATACTTATCATTGCTATCAAATTGTCTTCCATTTGTTTATTACTGTGCACCTTTGTTACCATTTAGTACTTGTGTCACCATCGCATTAAGATTTATTTAAATGCGTTTTGTGTGTTGTATGTTATTGAAGAGTGTGCATGCTCGGGCCTCTCTGCCCAAACTCCTGGGGAGAAGCAGTCACCGCATATTCAATCATAACCTGTAGGTAGCAATGAAAATAAGTTGTGGGGTGAGGTTTTGTGTTTGAAGTAGGTCAGAAATTCGGTGCGGGTAATGCGCTGGGACTCAGCAGGTCTCAGCAGGGGACGTTTTCTCTCCCTTGCCGGTTCACGACGGAGAAGTAATTGAGAGCTAGACGACCCTACTCCTGCAGACGATGGCAGCCATGGAAATGTCCCCTCGCAGACCAATAAAAATGTCCTCTCCTTCTTGCTGTAATTGGACTAGGGACAGTGGGGTTGGGTTGTGGCCCGAGGAGACCACCTGTGGAAATGCTTTACTCAATACACCACTATTAACCTGATGAGACAGGGGACTTGCTGTGGGAAAAAAGTATGATAAAATAAGAGTGATGCTGCTGAGAACAAGGAAACAAAAAAAACTGTAGCTGCATGCTGCTTTTCAGTTCCCAGACTGGAAAGGAAGCAGATATGTGGTTGTTCAAGGTTTCCCCTGAACATCAGCAGTCAATCCTCCTATACATGATTTTATAAATTCATCTTGGATTCAGAGTGAGAAAAAGGGATCAATGTATCCGACTGCTTGATAAAACAGATAGAGAGTGTGGAGGAACACTATTGAGGTTTCTGATGTGATGAAAGGTTGGATGCTGCAAACATGAAGGTTATTGTGAGCATTTCTATTTGTAAACATCCATAGTCCACATGTTTATATGTCTCACATCTACTTGTATTATCCTGTTTTAATTGAATTTCTGGCCACCTAGGGGGCATCAAGACGAGCTGTAAACAAGACATTGACATATTTCTACCTCATTAAGTTTATAGGCTGAACATGATGGCAAACAGTTGTTTATTTGCTCCTCTGGCACACATGAAACAACATTGCCATTCATTTAACAACTCCTGCAGGAAATATATTTCTTTAGCAGCTAAATACCCCTCACAACTTCATCTGTCTAATAAGTGGTACAGGCCAGCTAGTGCGGAGAGGCTTTACCAAAGCTCTTGTGCAAAAGCTGACACCTGCTGTGTCTGGAAACATCATTGGAGGAGTGAACCAAAACAGTAAAGTTATGGCAAAAATTCATCCATTAGCTAAATGGTTTATCCCTGAGGGTCTTGTTGGCTGGAGCCAAACTCATCTGACACTGGGCGAGAGGCAGGGTACACCCTGGACAGGACAGGTCGCCAGTCTGGCATAGGGCTGACAAACATACAAAAACAATTAGATCATTAATTCAAACCACAAACCACAGAAAAACGCAGGAGATACAATTGAAGTAGAACCCAGTGGTTCTAACCACTGCTGCACCGTAGTGTGTATTGCAGTAGAATGTTGCAAGAGGTAAGATGTATTTTATCTAAAAAAGATTCTTAAAACACCATGACTGCACATCGGTCCACCAGACCACTACCAGTTCTACTGGATTTTAGAAATGATTAGTTTCCTCATTTCTTTCTTCTCAAAGCCAAACATCACATGATGAACAACATTTAGCTTATAAGGGATATGCACAGTGATCACCAATACAATTGTACCAGAGTAATTACTAGTCTTTTTATCAGCAAAATGCTTCACTGGTTTCACCCTGTGAGATCAAATCATAGTCGCATCAAAGGTTTGTGGTGAGAACAGCAACCTGCTGCTGCAAACAGGGTTGATCTGAGCAGAGTGGTTCAAAACCAAATAAACACTAAAATAATAGGTGTAAAGATTCTAAAGCTGTATCTAGAGCTTGGGGCTGCCGAGTGTAACCATAATTCTCCGAGGGGTCCTTCCTTCCCTTCCACATGGCACATAGTCATTTATTCTACGACTAATATCAAAAATATGGATTGGCGCAGCTTGAAAGGAACCCATTTGTCAGTAAGTTTTTTATCTGCAAGGCTAAACTAAAAGTCACTTAAAATTAATGTAGGAAATAAGAGTCTTAGAGTCACTTAAATGTTCTCTCAGAGCAGGTTAGATCCGATACCCCCTGTATAAGAGACCACGATCCCTTTCAACAAGACTAACTCTTCACTCAGGTCATCTAAAAACACAGACGGATCACAGACAACAGACGGATTGAATTCCTCACACGTAGGTTTACTGAATTTGTGGAAGAACGGGCTGCGATAACCGTAAGAGAGGGAAACAAGCGATAGAGGATCGAGAGAAGCCGGCAGCAGATGGAGTGAAACAGGTAAAGCATTCACACTCAGGCTCCATTCAAACATTCATCTGGCTCCTCTCTTCTGCTGCATTCATGCTGCACAGCCAATTCCAGGGCGATAAGTCTGCTGTGTGCTTCTCAAGGTAAGAGAGTGAATAGAGCGGTACAATCTTTGGCTGATGCTGAGCAGGGACAGAGACTACACACTGACCTTCCTTACACCAGCTTTGCTTCAGCAGGGGAGGACGGTTTCATAAAAGGATTATTCTGCTCTGCCACCTTTGACCTGTCTGGCCGCCTTCCATAACAGCTCAAGCTGACTGTCCATCACTGCAAGAGAAGCACACAGAGAGGAGATAAGAAGAGAGATGGTTTCAACCTGTGGGAAGGGATTAAACCCTCCATTGCTTTGCTGGGAAAGAAAACGGGCGGTTTGGACGACTGAGTTGTCAGCAAGTGCCGCCGCTGCTGCGTGACTCAGCAGGTCAGGGTAATATGGAGGAACTGAAGTGACCTCTCTTCCATCAGCCATTAGATAAGGATGTTCACCGTTATCCCTCTGTTGACTGTTATGATCCGTCAAAAGTGGTGTTGGAGCCCTGAGGAAATATTATGGCGCTGAATGCCAAACACCCGGAGTTCCAGCCACAAAGGATTGCTTTTTCCATTGCAATTCACTGGATCGGAGATGGACTCCCAATGAAGAGTTGGGAGGCTGACTCACCATTTATGGAGCAAACATCTGATAGACTGACTCACCAAATCTGGATAATCACATCTGCAAGTTCATCCAGGATCTGAGTACACGTCTTGTCCTGTCCCCACAACCTTCAGAACAGAACATGGAAAAACCTCCACAAGTACATAATCATGTGTTATATCACAAGTGTATGCGGGGGGGACGGTGTGATGGGAGCGTGTTTGTTGTCTGAAATGCTCTTAAGATCCACAGTTGACCATGACAGACGGCTGATGTTTTGGATGACGATGAGCCGGTGAGCTGTAAACACTCACTCCAGCAAAACAAAATCTTCTACAAGTCTCAGAGGAAAAGCGCTGCGAGGGAAGCATCCAATTCCAACTCTCCTTCAGCAGTCATCCGCCAGGCACACAGGGCTGAAAGAAGCAGGATTGAGAGGGCAGGAAAGCAAAGGGGATTGAGACACAGAGAGGAGAGATAGTGAGAAAGGGCGGATTGGTGGGGTTGGCGGTGCAAAAAATGAATGCATGAAATACCGGAGGCAGGGAGAAGAGAGAGAGAGCAGGGGATTTTTCTCTTCATAGGTCAGACGCACATCCTTTTCTGTAATTTCTTTTTTTTTAACATCTAGCATGAAGGATATGGTCCATTCCATCAGCAGGAACCATAGTGACCAAGGCCTGATACATAAATGCAGGAAGAGGTAAACATTCATCAAACAATACGCAGCTCAATAGAGTTTACCGGTATTTTGTTTCCGCTGTAGAGTTTAGAGTTTTACCACATGAGTTAGGCAAGACTCAAATAGAGCCGTCACACATGTAGGTGAAGTGGTTGTCCTTAAATATAGTCTTTTTCATGTTAGCTTGTATATCTGAGTTTAAATGCAGACGTGTGGAGGCATTGCACCGATTAACCTGCTATCGTATGCACAACCCGTCACCTTTCTCTTTGATGCATCAAGCGGCAATAAATGCTTCTGCTGAAGACATCAGAAGTCAAATCGCTCCTTCAGTTCAAAAGATTTCCATCACACACTCCTCATCGCTCTCTCACTTTAACCAACCCCTCTGGTGATGCATATCGGTTATTTACTATGGCCTTTCCTCTCCTGGTAGAGTGGGAGGGTAATGAGCTCTTTACTGGGTTTCCATACATCACCTACTGACAGTGCTTGTAGTTTTGGAGAGCCTACATCTGATCTTTTAGATCAATTATTTAGAGAGTCTTTAAAGAGTCACACAATACCTCGCCGCTAAATGCAGTGGTAATAGAAAGTGAGCTGATCTATTTACCTTTCATCAGCCATCAGGATATATTTAAAAATGTTTGCACCCACTTTTCTCTTTCCAAGAACTGACTTGTTTGTCGTTTTGACCCTTTAACCATGATTTATTTTAGATCTGGCCATAACCTTTCAGTAGCTGTACCAAAGCAAAAAGGTGCTTCAACATGTTCTAACCTTTACTAAAGGGTGTCCGATCAGAATTGTGTTCTTGAAGCATAGAGAGTTTACCTATTCTCTTCTCTTAAAGGTTCCATAAGTAAGGGTCCTTTGCTACCTTGTGCAGTTTGTGGTGATAGGAATGGTTTCTCACCAAGAGCTTCACAGTCAATGAATATAAAAGACAAAAGGTTAGAAAACGCCCGCTGATCAGCGCGACTGGTTCATCCTCTCATGTTGAAGTGAGAGCAGACTGAACTAGAGTATCTTCAAACCCCCGAACCGGGACCTTCTAAGGCACCATGCGTTCAGAGCTAACACCATATGTTCAGCACACACCATAGACAGTCTTGTCAGGACAGGGGACCTTTGAGTGATTAGGACACCTACTGAGTGCACCTTTCAACAGCAAGGATGACATGAATTAATAATTTTCGTATCTTTTCCGCAAGACAGCGAACCACTCATAGACTACCATTGATTAGATGCTTTAGTGACGAAATACTGCAAAGATGTATAGCTGGTTATCATGCTAACTTCTTACCAAATAAGGTGATGAAATCTGAGGCTGACATCAAAGTTTTTCTGCTATTTAAAGTAAAGCTGTGAATCATAACACTGGCTATGTAGCAATGGCAAAAACATACATAAACCCCCAGCCTTTGCCTAATAGTTCAACTAAACTTAAAAATACAGACAGAATCAAAACAAACATGCTTTCTTCTTATGTCTAGTAACACAAATGAAAACAAATGATCACTTTCACTTGCACATGGAAGCTGAGGGCACCTGTGGTGCACAGGGTGGATTAAATTGTCATCCACGGTGGAAATATGTTAAATTTTCTCCTCATTGTGCCTGCCCCCCAGCCAGAGCTTTCACAGTCTGATTGCTTTTGCATGAAGCTAATCCAACAGGATTCCATTATGAGGCAATCCAATAACTATATTAACCTTTACAAATCAAAACATGTCATCTCCTCCGAGCTGTTGCTGTTTACCTGAAATGGTAGGATTAAACAAAAACATAATTATCGTGGTTGGCTTTTACTAGATTGTTCAGTGGTTATTCAGTCATTGGAACTTGTGTTTTCCTTTCCTAAATATAATTAACATATACAATATTGTGTTTATATCCCAATTTTAGAAAGGAAGAGTGTGTTTTATTTGAAATTCCACATATATGTAGCATAAAACACGAAAAAATACATCCTCGGCAGGTTTCTATAGCACACATTACAATGAATTGATTGATATTGTACGTACATGACCTTCTCTGCTCATCATTTTATTCAACCTGGATGGAGCTCATGTCAATATCTTGATCATGGGCGGATCGAAACAGGAAAACAAGAGATGGGGTTAATGTAAAAGGCTGTAAGAGGAGGCTGTAAAATTGGAAGTAAGGGCAAGGTGAATGATGGAATGATGATCATGGAGAACGAGGTGAGGACAGCGGCAAGAGATGGGGACGGATGAGGGGGGGAAAGAGAGAGAGGTCTGATTGACAATTTACATCCTCTTCAGAGGGTATCAGGGGACATGATTGAATCCAGTCAGGCTGAACCCATTAGGGGAGCCCTGCTGTCAGAGGCCGAGCATAAAGCCATTGACCGGCACCCGGTCCCTGCTCTTCACCGGCCTGCATTTATATTCATGCAAGGGCTGAGTTATTGAGGAGGAAGAGTGAGTGAGAGAAAAAGGAGGACTGAAGGCTCGTCCAGCCATCCATTTACTATTTGTGAGCCGTAAAGTTCTTATACCCGCTGCTAGGATCGCTCACTTAACCTGTATCGACTGATCCCATTTGCATGTGATTTTCCTGGGTCAATAATCCATAAATTGGATTCAAATTGTCGACATGTAACATCTAAACCACTTAAAACAACTGGGAAAAACCATGTAAAAGCTCTCGGGGGGGAAAGCAAAGGACATTTGCATTTTAAACAGTTGAACATGTCTCTTTTTATCAGTCGCCTGGACAACGTTACCATAACTGAAACTTGTCTGCCGCATTTAGTTGGAATACATTTATGTTTCACGCTTTGGCTGAACCGAGGCACTCGTTTTACTGCAGGTTTTTCTATGTACTGCTCTGTCGATCCCGGGGCGTGATGATCACACCAGAGGTAGAACACAGAGGGCGGCTGGGAACATTTGCTGACAGCCGTCCCACCCACACCCGCGGGTGTGGATGTCTCCATCCACACCCGCCCGACAGCCAATCCAGGGCAGCCCGAGAGTTTGACTAGGTGACAAAGAAGGTGGAACGTTGTGGAGAGTCATTCACGTGATCACCATTTATCTCACAAACACAGCACATACGCCCAAAGCTACAATGCTGCAGCAGTCTTGGCTTGTACCAGCCAGCTGTCAGAGCAGTGAGGACATGATCACAGACCCTTCTTCCTCCTCAGGAGCGAAAAATCTGGAATTATCAGAGAAGAATTCCTCCTCCGTTTGAGGATGCTTGTATTGGACCGTTTGTTATATCCAGCGGTTGTGTATGACTCAGAGTTAAGGATAGAAAAAAGGTTGTATTCATATTTTAGTCTTTACTTTGGAAAGGCACTCAGTAGGACGCCACATTGCCTAGGCTTTTTTCGAGGAAGCTGCCATGGCGCCACTAACCCAGTTTTTTTCGGCATCCGCTCGTTGCGTCGATGTAATTACCAAAACACAAATTTGATAAGCCCATTCGGAGTATTTAAAAAATCAGGCCATAGCAGGAATCATATTCAAACGCATAACTATAAAGGTCATTTGAAGGAAAGGTAATTGGATTGATAGCTCTTGGGACGACTAAGAAATGGACCTGTTATGGAAGTATGGTCACTTTTCCCTTTACTGTTCATTTAGCAATACATCTCTTCCTAATGGGACCGTTTTTTTTTAAATCTCTCTAAGTCTCCCCGACGCTTTCTCTTCTTCTGTCTCTTGTTCCCCCTCTCCTTCCTCCTCCTCTGCGTCCCTGAGGTTTAAAATAGTCACAGAGGGATCATGTTCAAGTTATGAATGTCCCAATTAGCAGGAGGGAGTCTTGAAAGTGGTGCTCAAGTGACTGGTGCAAAAACCTCGCCAGGCCATTGTTTTATTTAGGCTGGCTTAATGCAGGCTATTGACTTCTCTATGAGCACCAGGATTAGGTCAAATATACTTCGCTCACTAATGCATGCTTAATGGCTCCACTATAGATTTGCCATAAAAGTGGATGATCATAAATATTGCTGGATTTTAAAACATTCATGAGTGAAATCCGATGCCCTGCTTCTAAAATTGTGAGTCACCAGCAGAGGCTCCGGGTCTTGACGTTTGTGCTTCGTGTTAAAAAGGAGCGTATCAATATTTGGATTCGGCACAACTGCAGGACTCGTTACTGGCTTGCTTGTTGTGCAGTTTAATGTGTGCACTTTTCTTCTGCCGTCTCCATAGTAGAGTAATGACAGAGGAGGAACAGTGTGTCTCCGGGCTTACACAGCTGACATGCTCGTGCTGGATTACCATGGTTACTTCTGTTTCTGTGGCACAGCTGCTTCACCTGTCACAAGCTCATCCGTCTCCTTTGACCCCTGGCGGAAAATTTGAGGAAGGGGGCTGCTGGGCTCAATCTATTGAATCCAACAAATAGCCAACAAAATATCGTCAGTGATGTATGATATGTTTTCTGGTTGAGAGCAGGAAGGAAACCTACAGCGAATTGGGTGTTGACAGAAAATGTCAATAAAAGAGATTCGTTGATTTCACCGTTGAACTTGTTTGGTTCAGTTGAAATTAACTCTGATATTAAGGCTAAAGAGTTCACACAATATCTTTTGAATTTCTTGAATTTGTGCTGATTTGGCAAAGAAATTGTGCACTACAGATATTTAAACTGAGTCACACTTTGAACCTCTAATAGGCCGGTATAAAAACAGCAGAGATCAGGTGAAGACTAAATCACTGGACCAGGACTCAGTCTAATGCTGGTGTGGTTCCCTGGGGTCTGAGAGCAAAGTATTTGATTCTGGTACATGTGTGAATTTAGCACAATTCACAAGCTAAATTTCAATTCAATTCTTATTTGGATGGTGAATTTTGAAGAAATTGTTTTCTCAGACTCTCCATAAAAGCATTCTATTGCCTTTACAGTGCGTCACAGCATTGGAGTGCAAAGAAATCTCCACGTGGGTCCCTGAAGCAATGATGTGGAAAGCAAGTGTGAAATCAGCTAAGGTTGCATGAATCCTCTACATGTTCTCCAGCAGATATATCGTCTGTCCATCATCAGAGAGTTAAATGTGTTCATTGCATATTTCCCCCCCTCCATAGCGTTGTGTATCGCTGCCTTACATGAAGCACACTCCACTATCTGCACGACCTCTCACCTCTCACTTCTCATCGTCCCGTGACTCATCCTGCACATTATCCCTGCAACAGATAATTACATCTCCTCGTCTCTCCTTCGGCTTGTTTTACACACAAACAACTCCCTGCACGCGTGTCGCAGACAAAAAAGAAGCAGTTTGTTTAAATGAGCGCTGCTCTTTTGTTCCCTGCTGTCAGCGGGGTCAGGAACAGGTTGGCAACAGATAGTGTGTGTCCAATGGATCGCTGCTCAGGAGTCAATTAACTGGGGTCTGTGCAAATGAACAGAACAAGGGCGCAATCAGGTCCAATCTCCTGCTGAGTCCTGCCTCCTGACTCATCTATTAAAGCATGCTGGTAAATTGACTGCTCTGGACTTTAATGGGATGAATCTTAAGTGGTGGAGGTTGAAGACTGTTAAGAAACATGGCGGCGGATAGTAAGGAGAAGAGATACAGAGGCCGGGACTTCTCTGACCTAATGACATGAGTTCTGGGCATGTTCTACTCCGATAACCTCCTCCTCCACTACAGCGCTTCACAGCCGGCATTATGAAGCCGAGCAGGGTGCATTACAAGCGTTTTAATTAATTACCTTCCCGTAGCCACAAACACAGCCTTAGCCACTCTGCACCGCCGCCCCCCCCACCCAAACACTAATCCAGGAAATCCATGCTGACAATCCTCTCAAGGCTGTCCCTCTTCCCCTAACACTCGTTTCCCCTGCACACTGTGCACGTGGAAATCCACTGGTGACATTTTAGGTCAAGGATGATTTCCCAAGTGTTTTAGCCATCCCTCTTCAACAAGTGGTCAGATCAATGAGTCCACCGCTGCACCAGGTGGGGAGGTTGAAATGTGTTTACTGCTCAGCGCCTGCCTTTTACCAACCGACTCAAACCTCTCTTTCCCAATACATTTATGCATCACTAACCTACTGTAGTGTGTATATAATGCAGGCCCCCACGGCAACGCTGCATAACGTCTGCTGCCCTCGGAATAAACTGTGTGTATTTACACAACATGTGGTGTGAATATTTATCTTAATATACATAATGTAGCATGTCATTAGCGATAACTTTGAAACCGCTTCCCTCTGTTGCCCTCACCTCCAAAACAGTAACTACATGTAAGTGTGTGTGTGTGTGTGTGTTACTGGCAGCTGGTCTGCACTGAATCTATATCAGGTCGTATTCTATTTCCTGCTGAGACAAAGTAACTGCGTGGCCTTGGTGCTTTTCATCCAATTAATCTGGAGAAACGGGGGAGAAGAGAGGAGGCGAGAACTCAGAGCAAAATGATCAAAGCTCTTTCTTTATTCAAAACTTTTCAAAACATGTCAAAGCCCTTTAAAAGTCAGAAAAACAGTCAAATGAATTTTAACATCCTCAGTCAAATAAAGCTTGGAAACTAAAACAATGTAAGTGTGACCCGGTGCCGCGTGGCAGCTGTGACATTAGATGCGAGTAAAACTTTCAAATAAAATATGTCTGCCTTGTTCTTCCTATATTTCATTTCAGTGGCGTTCGGTTCAGGGAGCAGCGCAATAAAAGTTTGAATCATTTTTAAAGGGCTGTAAATCGAATCTGTGGATTGGACACAATGGGGAAAAGGAGAAGAAAGGGCACAGTCATCAGCGAGCTGCGAGATATTAGATGCTCCTGGTATAGGAAGGCTCTAGGCTTCCGTCAATGTCAGCAGGTACAATGGAACTGGATCCGGGCCGGAGAACTCACCAGTTATTTCATTGTTATTTGGTCCAGCCAATGTTCTTGTTCTTCTTCGGCTAATATCCCATAAGAAATGGAATGTGCTGCCGACATGTCTGTCGTGGTCACAGTGTGTGAATGTATAAAGAACACCTTTCCTGATGTGTTAACCTCCCCAGTTTGTGGAATTAGAAAGCTCTATCTGATGTTTTTATCTAGATTTAGTTATTAACATGAAACCGTTCTTTGACTCTTTAACATTTTGTGATATTTGCCCTATAATCCCTATAATCCCGAAGTTGATCTGATATCACTCGCAACAAAAAATACTCTGGGGGCAACGGACAAAATGTTGTGGGCTTTGGATGTAGACAGCAGATACCTGGGCCAGGACTCCGTCTTCGGTTTGTCATACACTGTTTACAGTCAATGTAATTTATTTTATCCCATGAGTTGAACGTTTCTCAACACAAACAATGATCATTATTGGAGGTGTTTTAGGTCCAGACAACATTTTGATTACCCTCATTGACAGCAACATACTTATGAATGTAGTTAAATTAAAAAGCGAACAGCCGATATATTTCAGTCAATGTGTTTCACCTCTTTTGCTCTCAAATCGACTGTGTACCTGCAGGTAAAAAGTCAGCTGAAATGTGATTGGTCAGATTGGAAACAGAAACCAGAATGTTGTATACATCTTCTGAACATTCACATGCACATTTCTGTTTATAGAGATGTCTCGCCCTGTAATGTGGGAAAATATCAGCAATGTCATTCTCTTGGTTCTTCAAGGTTCTACCTGCAGCACTGTCAGTGTTTGACATGTACAGAGGAGCACCATTTTCTATATTTTAATATTATATCTTTGATATTATTTATCATGTCTGAAAGATTTGCATTGCACTGCTCCTGCAGGATTAATCCTAATTGGTTATTAGTCACTTAAACGTTAGAGATGAAAGCAATAACTGACCAAGTTTCCATCCATCCATTAGCTCTGTTGTTTATCCTCTTAGGGTCGCAGGGGGCTGCAGCCAAGTCCGTCAGACACTGGGAAAAAAACAACAGCTTTCAAAATGTAGAAATCTGAGAGTTTTACTTCAGTTTTTTGCTACTTGTTGCTGCTGTTATGTTGTTGTGCTTTGTTCCATCAGGGAACATTCACTGCTTACAGGCTCAGACAGACAGAGATAAAAAGTCCACAGGGATAAAGTAGATGTAAATCTGAGAGCAGCAAAAATTCAATGATTATGTTGGTTAAAATGATATAAGACTAAACTCAATGTTTAGGACTTTCACCCCAACGTGTAGAAAATGTATAACTTTTATAAATATAAAAAATGTATGGTCTTGCACCAGTTACAAGTGAAAGGGGCGTGGTCTGCAAAAGGGGGTGAGAACCTCCCATTTCTTCCTGTATTGAGTCATACCTGATAGAGAGCATGCTATTGTTGCTGTCTGATCTTGATTTTTTGATTTATTTAATAAAGATGTTAAAAAGCATGACTTTAATATTGTAACTTTGAAATATGAAATTTATCTATTTGCTAATTGTATCAAATTATATAAAGGAAACGTGTTTTGTTGGATTCTTCATGTGTGGTGAGGGACGAAGCCTTGGAGTGATTGCTCAGGTCCACATATGCTCAAGCACATTGGAAGTGAGTAGATTTTTACTCCCTTTAATGTAAACATGGCCATTTATAGACATAGATTACAGTCATCTGCAAACTGGGCAAAAGGCCTGTGTTCCAGTTTCATTAAACTCTATCACAGCAGTCCTCACTGAGTAGTCTGGTCACACACTGTTTATTTTGGGCGGTTTCTATATTTTCAAATGGATTTTTGTGTAATTCCCATTCCTCCTTTATCGTGGCCTGCATGTACGCCTTCTATTGCTGCTGTTCACTTGAGTGGAGCCAAGCTTTTTATTTCATGCTTTTTTAATAAAATCTGTACTTTGTGTTACAGCATTTTCTATTTCCACTTTATCCTGGCCCTTGTGCATTGTGTTTCACCCGGGGTCACACTTTATTATCTATTCAGAGTGTGTATTATTTAGAGAAATGAAAGATAAGTTTGCTGATGTGATGTAAAACCTTTGGAACTCAATATCTGAAAATGACTCAAAAGATCTGACAGGAAGAAACAGTTCCATGAGTCCTCATCGCCGTTTTCACACTGTAACGGGCTGTTAAACAACAACTAGAGCAGCAGTGCAGGAGCATCCAGAGCTATTGAGTTCGTCTGTGTTGGACTTGTGTACATGAACCCCAGAGGATCCATCTTTCTGTTACTCCAGCTCCCAGACGGGCTGTGCGTCTCCAACCCAATAAAAAACTCGCGCAGCTCCGCTGACAGCTCTGTGCTGCAGAGGGCTCTGATCAAAAAGAGCTACAGTCGTTCTAATGGCCACATCTCATTGCATTATATTTCACACAGTAAATATGACAGTGGCCCCGTGAAATTTAGGGCACCGAGCCGACAGCCCATTCTTTAACCCAGGCGAAGCTTTTCCATGTGAAAGCGGGACAGAGTGATTGATATGTACTCACTTGTTGTACTTGCAGAGACTGTTTGAGGTATTGAGCTGCAGGTTCAGGAACTTTTCATTCTTTATTTACTTGCCAGTTAGACCCTGTAAGGCACGTGTTAGCTTGGCATTGATACGCTGAAAAGATGCAAAACAGTTGCAAATTTAGGCCTAATTTTAGATACAGAATCTGTGTACGCTTTTCCACATAAATTATGGCTTTTGTTGTTGTGTATAATGACAAGGACATGTGGCATTGAACAGTGCATACGATTTTGTGCTGCTGTTGTCTTTGAGCAGTCGGCACCAGCTGTTTTGTTTTATTTCCTGGAGGAACGTTTGAAGGTATTTATCTTTACACCTCATGTAGCACCAATCTTCAGCCCGCGCTTCGGCACCAGCGAAAAATATCTTCCTCCTGTACTTTCCTGTGCCATCATCAGTTCACTTCACCTTGTTTTTCTCTCCCTTCTTTTTTTGGCAGCTGAGTCAGTCATAGCAGATATCAAGGGCATAAGCAGATAACCAGATAATCCCACTTCAAGCTTCATTCCTGTGTAGTAGCACACAAAAGTGTTCAATTGTCTTCAAGAGATTCGGCTCCGAAAGAATCCAGCTGCTCTTCCTGACAGCTCGGCTGACACAGCCCTCTCGTCGCTGGTAGGGTTCATTTACTGGTCGGGACACATAAAGACAAGACGCCTTTAGAAGCCTTGTGCAGGTCTATGTGAAATCAGTTTTTTTAAAATATATATATGATAGTGCATCAGAACTTTTTAGGGGTCTGATTATTCATGTTTCATGCATTTTATAACTTGTAGAAGATTCACCACTGCAAATTTCAAAACCTTGCGATTGAGGGTCTAATGATTTCACTGAGGTGAAATGGGGTGTTATGCTTTAATGGTTTAGCTGTGAGGAAAGTTTCTCTCGAACACGGCAGTTGAGCAGGAGAAGGGGATGATTGAGAAGTTGTTCACGTTTCTTGAATCTGGTTATAGTCTCATATGCGAAGAACAATGTTAAATAGTAGACAGATGTCTTTAATTAGGAAATCACAATGTCTTCCATCGAATATTAGCTTCTATGATTGTATTGAAAACTGTTTGTTTCAAAACCATCACCTTCAATCCTTATTTTAACCTCTTTCTCCTCATTTCCCCCTGCTGCCCACTAAACGAGTTTAATCCTTTTCTCTTTTTTTGACCTACAATGCAACCATATTTCAGACAGTGCTGAGCAACGATTGAAGCAGCCAAACTGATTTCATTACTCGCAGAGAGGATATGACAGACTGAGGAAATGCCACTTTAGGAATCCCTCGGGTGCCCCGTGTTCTGCGCCGCCACGCACCCTGCACACTTAATGGAATCTGTGCACTGCTGGTTTCCATATCAGTGGAGCTGAAATGTCAGAGGAGTAATGTGGACATCCCCTCCTGACACTGCTGAGTTAATTAAAGAACCCGGACACGTCTCAGGGATGTACCTAGAAGAAAAACAGAGGGTTGATGGGGGTATTATGAGGTACATGTACGTTCCTCGGCCACATGGTTGAAGTTAATGTACAGGAATAATATGTTCATTCTATCAGTAATGATTTCTCAGGGACACAAATGCCTTAACTTATTTTGTTGTTGTTCTTTCAGTAAGAAAATGCAATGTGCCGTACATTATGTATTGTGCCTGTTTTTCAGCGCTCAGTAATAACTAATGGTAACACAATGTATTCATGAGATGTACCCACACAGTTGTATGATGTTGTAAAAAGTTGCTGCTTGGTATCCAAAAAATGAAAATAAAATGCATGAGCCGCCTCCTCATACCTTCTGTACACAACCTGGTTGTCGTTCACATTTTGGCCCAAGGCTCCAGAATATCATTTATTGACTCATCCAGTCTCCTCCAATGCACGTGCGTGTGTGTGCACATGCACGTGCTGAGGGCTATAGGAGAGATGGAGCAGCAGCAGGAGGTTTATGTTAATATCAGTTTTAAACATAAATCAAGCTCAGAGACAAAAGTTGAAATAATTTTTAGATTGCTGAGCTTTTACTTCATGATATTTGTTCCCTGGTGTACTGCAATGGAATAAGCTATGAGTCAGCCATCACTTCAGCTTCAAAGAATGGCTCAATCAGGTAGCCACTGCTTGACGCATGCTGGCTACCCGTCATTTTTTTCCCTTTGTGGTATCTAGCATGGGCCAAGTTTAATAAGGCCCAATAGCAGAGAGCAGGGTTGGCTGACCAGATGCGGGGCACAGCTGCAGGGACACACCCAGATGTTTCTATATCTACTGTGCCAGCTGATAAATTTGCAGCTACACTCCTATTCTTCCATATAGAACAACCACCACACACTGGAGCATCTTATAACACATTGTGGGTGACAAGGAATAGTGGTGACCTAGTTGGAGCCTCTGTACTTGCCATCAAACTCCCCATCCTCTATATTCTGGGATCTATTGCATTGGGTTCCACAGACAAATATCTTTACTATCCAGTGTTAATTTTGGCAGCTATTTTTGATTTAGTCTTAGCTTAGTCTTTTGACGAAAATGCATATAAGTTTTAGTCACATTTAGTCATTTTTATCCTTCTTAGTTTTAGTCTAGTTTTAGTAGACGAAAACTAATTACATTTTAGTCTAGTTTTAGTCACAATTAGTAGCCACATTAAACTCCTTTCTTCTCTTCTCAGGCCCAGGGACCCTGTGTTGTGTCTAAAACTGCATAATAGTCTAGCTTGCAGTACTTAGGTTGTCCATTAGATATCCCTACCAGCATAGGTCTGTAGCAGGGGTTGTCAACCTTTACTATCAAAAGAGTAATTTTGTCCCTCTTCCCCCAAATAAAATTTGTCTGGAACCACGCAAAACATATTTGATAACAAAGCTAATAAAGTTGAATATAAAGTTATTCTATACTAAACTATAGTTTGTTGCATTTACGAAATTGTAGAACGACAATAAAGATAACTCTTGACATTTTATTGCTATTTGTACCTGTTAAAACAAAAGAAAACACTGAACGCTTATGAAGAGAAGAAAATACATGGGGCGAGTGTAGGCCTACTTTGAAATAAATTAAACACAGAGCTTTGTAGGGCTATTTCAGTCCTCCTAATATTTGTGGGAAATGTATGAAATAAGAAGCACGATATTTTGAAATAAATAAAAACACATAGCTGCAGCCTAATAGCTTAGAAATATATATTTAGTTTTAAATGTGAAAAAAAAAGTGAGAGCAGGTCAGGCTGGAGGCGGACACGGAAACTTAAGCTTGGTACAAACCAACTGCAGCTTCTGCTCTGATCAAGAAGCTGCTGCGCTGATCTCTGAGCAGCTGAGACCAGAGAAACTCTGTGTTTTCACTGTTTCCATAGTTAAGAAGCAGCCGGTGAGACACTGACCGGCTTCTTCACGTGAACGAGCTCTGATCGTGTGTCTCTGAGCGAGTGAGCGGGGCGGGGGGACGGAGCCTCGGGACCGGTGCGCTATGTGGGGCGCACACACACAGACACACACACTCACTCCCCCGCTCCTGATACTTCATGACGGCCTGATCCGTTTTCGTTACGTCTTCGTCTCTTCTTAGTCATGGAAAAATGTTCGTTAACGAATATTTTTCGACACAGTTTACTCAGAGGGGCCAATTATATGTCCAATATGTTATGTCCAGTCCCGATTATTAAGTTAAGTTGGCTTGATATTTATAACTTATTCTTCTGTTATGTGTTGTTATTGTTTACTCACCTCTCCTCTCGTTTCAGACTCCTCACTCCCTCCCTCGTGTGTGTGTTCCACCTTGGTGATTGTAAGCTCCTCCCCGATTGTTTGCACCTGGTCCTCATCACCCGGTGTATTTAGTCTGTGTGTTCCTGTGTTGCGTTGCCAGTTCGTCTTTGTTTCTCCATGTTCTTAGCGTTCCAGCATTTACTTCTGATAGCTCTCCTGTTACCGATCACTGCCTGCTTAACGAGTTACGTCTCTTCCTTTTCCCTGCCGGATACTCTGCACTGCGATCGACTGCCTGCCCGTGTACCGACCTTGGACCGAAACTATTACAAACTCTGACCCTGCCTGCCTCCTGTTGGATTTACGTACCTGTGTTTGGACTGCCTTAACGTGTACCGTCATTTAACAGTAAAGTTGGTTAACTGCACCTTCTTGTGTCTCCGAGTCGTGCTATTGGATCCGCACACCAGTCTGCATTCCTTACACAATATTTATTCCCAATTTCCGATTTGATGTCATTGCTTGTTTACTGTTAGCTCTATTGCTTTAAGCCCAGTCAGACATCACTAAATATATTTTGAAAATAGCTCTGTTTTCCCACTTTACCCCGGCTACACAAGATTTTCACTGCCCTTTGTCCTGAAGACATTCTGATCATTTCCATTGCTAGAAAACATCCTGAATTAATGGGAAATGTGTACATTTTACAGATATATCGTTTTAGCTTGCCTAGAGGGGAGCAAATGTAAAAAAAATTTCCCACATTACCCCGCTCTCCCCTAGTATTAGTATTATTATTATTATTTTAGAGTAAGGCACTTTTGGTTGTATGAATCAACCTTATGTCTCTTTCAGGATTAGATTATCCATAGTTTCAAAGACCTCCTCCACCCCTCCACTCCGCTCAGAAGGCTGTAGTCCTCAAACTCAGGTTTGCTCTCCAGCCTTCTGAGCCTTCTGTGTCACAGCCCCCACCCTCTGGAACGCTCTCCCCGCCGAAATCTGCAACGCTACATCTCTGGACAGCTTCAAAAAACTCTTCAAACACCACCTGTTCACTAAGGCCATTGACCTCAGTGAACGCTCCAACCTGCCATCAGGGCTGTTTATTTCTATCCTGTTTTGTGCAAATTACTCTCTTTTCTTTTCTCTTTTGTTTTTGTGTCCATGGGCATATGTAGAGCGTCCTTGGGTCTCTCGAAAGGAGCTTTATAAATTCAAGCTGTTATTATTATTATTATTATTATTATCATCAATCATAATTTAACACATCATTTTTTACACACCCCTGATAATTAAGAACTGCAACTTGAAATAAGCCATGTTTTTATTTTATAAAGGGCCTTGCAAAAAACAGCTGCTCTTCCCAATGTGCTTAACAAAATATCTAAAGCCAATTCATTTAAAGCTGTTTTTCATTACTTTCTGATGTGGATCGAAAGATCCTCATGCACTTCTGACCATTGATTGACCAGATCATGTACAAAGGGGTATGAGTGGAAATAACGCATGCTGGCCGTACTGAGCGTACTGCCCATTTATATACATGAAGGTCAGTCAATCGATGGTTGGTATTAAAACAAGAAACACAAGGTGATGCTTCCTCAGATCAATGTGTGAGTGAAAACTCTAACTCAACAAAGTTCTGACCTTTTCACTTAAATTCGAAATCTCCTCTGAACACTCACCACCTTTTTTCTCCCAGCGCCTTTTTTGTTTATCTTTGAACAAATTCACAGCAAGCATCAGTTTTAAAGTTAGATGCATGAATGCATACATGCATAGACTCAGTTTCAACACGTTTCCACATGCACATGCAAATGCAAGGATAAAGATCCAAACAAAAAAAGTTGAAATACTCATTAATCTTGAATGTAGCTGTTAGAAAACGATAGTAATAGTAATATACTATCACCTAAAGTTTGAGTTTGACTTTTGTTTGTTGCCTGTGAAAGGACAACTGTGTGTGATCATTCAGCACCATGGACAGCTCTCCACTGACTGCTGTTCATGCTGCAGCTTGAGTTCAGATCCATGGACGGCTGCACCACTCAGACCGTCTGATGTGAGAAGTGGCCTGCGCTCTCATGGCCTGTTACATGACTAGATAAACACCATCATGTGTAGATCGAGCCTAGGGTAAAGTTCTTAAGGCACTTATTGTGATATAGAAATGTGAAGGTCTTGTGCAACACAGTTATCTATAAAGTGTAGAAAGCGTCTGTCTGTGTGCCTGAGTTCAACGTGTCTACTGCTAGTCCTTGAAAAAACTCCAGCAGAATCACTGCCACATCGTTTTGACGATTTGATTATTTTCATTTAATTTCTGACAAAGAAACTCATTGGTGTCGCATATACTGATCTTCATCATGACAACAAGGTTCATAGTAACACTCCCTGTTTGGCAACATTTCTCCAAAGTGAAAGCACACCTTTCGTTTTGTTGCTGCAATACATTATATTGAGCTGAATTACAGAGCATTTATTTTAAAGGGTGAGAACTTGGGTCATAAGATTATATTGATTGCTTAACAGACCTCTGGAATAGCCAACACGCAATGTATGAAAACATAACCGCAGTTCAAGAAAATTATTAAAAAGTAGGATGAACACAAAGATTTGAAACCTAACTCTGCACACAACCTGCACTACTGTATCAAACGCTTACCTCTGTGGAGGGCTCCTACAAAGTATTCCGGATAGATATTTAAATATCCAGGTTGAATTCTCGATCAAATGCTAATGAAGTTGTTCTCCGGACTTGTAGTTAAGGAAAGTACCCGTGTTGTGGATCCCTCATGCATTTGGCCAGTAAGTGACCTGGAAAGGTGAAAAGAGGTCTGGAAGTTGATATACCCCAGGTGTAATGCCTGCTGCAGCGATAAGGCCTTGTTTGCTTCCCCCCCCCCCCTCCTGCAGTAAGCTAAAAATTGACTGGCACTATCTGAGCCCCTGGCGATTATCTGATGTGCTGGAGGGTTCATGCTGCAAAGACTAATTAGTTTCATTAACTTGCACTCAAGATAAAAAACAATTGCTTTCATGTAATTGAAATGCTGATTTTCCTATCCCTCAGCTCCCCCCCACCCTCACCGCTGCCTTGTCTCATTCTTCTCTGGATGCTATATCTGCACCCCGGCCCGCCCCTCCGCCTCTGTACTTCCGGCTGATCTCACCATCACCTCTCTTTTTTAGCTTTTTGCTAATTAATTTAGTCATACACTAACACTTCCTCAGATCTGCCGGCTGCGGTGAAAATTGCCTAGGTGTGTCAGTGTTTATTTTTGGGGGTGTCACATTCCATTTGTTGATCTCGGCAGGTTCAAAAGCTAAACTCAAACCTGTTTATCACTGTATGCTAATTAACTCACAATATCAGGTCATAAAGAAAAAGCGGAGTAAGACAACTCACAATCATTGCAGGGCCTATTAACCACAATGCATTGCTGCTTTGCTGACAGAATAAACAATCTAAGGCTACATCTGAACTACTGCATTTCCATTATGCATTTTAAAATGCATCAACTCAGTTACAGTTACTCAGTTACACATTCCTTTTTACAGACCTTAAAACAGAGAAGTTTGGAACCGCTGATGGCTCTGTTTTATTTAGAAAACTCCAGCGTTGTAATGTTTAGAAACTATGACATAGACACAACACAATACACTTGCTGACTTGGTGTTTTTGTTCACGCTGTAGCCTTGGCTGTTTCTTCAGGCTCCTATCGCATCACCCTCTTCCGGAAGATAACAACTGCCATTAGCCTTGACCACCAGTATTGAACGCAGCATGGATAATCAAGTGTTGCTGACCCTGTTGTCTTTGCTAACAGCTGTTGTGTAGTTAAGTTCTGTATTTTATAATCATACAATTGCTCTTACTTTTTTGCCATTGCTGCTTCACGTTTGTGGCCTAGCTCCTTCTGCAACTAACAATGCTTCCTATGAAAAGGTTGCAAATCTTTTTTTTACCATGATTAGAGACAGCTTGCCACTCAAACCACTTCATCTGAAAATTCTGTCTTTTCATTTTCCCATTTTTATTTAAAATAAATCAGCATTGTTTGTATTAAACCCTTTAATTGATAATTGCTGTGTTTTCCTATGAATCTTCTTCTTTGTGTTTAAGTGTCAAAGCTTTCTCTGTGTAGGTATATGTGCATTTACCATTTTGATTGCAACAGAGCACCAAACTAAACGGTCCCTGATCATAACATGTCACGGATGGTAAATTGAACGAACAAAATCATGTAACATACATACATTTCATACAGAATATGTATGAAAATAATGACTGTCGCAGCCATTGCATCGATCAGCCCCCCTTCCAGCATCATTATCATCAGCGTCATTAATCAGCATCATTATTATTGTCTCCATAATAAACAACAACAGCAGTAATAGTTGTAGCAATAACTGCAACAGAAACAAGCATGGTGGCTGATGCTAACACCTGGCATCTCCATAATGAAAGGGTATTTTTCATTCAGGAGGACCTCGAGTGAATCTGGTTGAACAGCGATCTGATAAGACAGCCTGAGCAGTAACTCATGGACTTGAAACACACGCACACACAGGAAAACTGATATTGAGAGAGCTGTTCAAGGCCTCAGCATACGACACACTCTTTAAATGTTGAAAAAGTTTCACATTTTCAAATGATTAAGCATTCATTGCCACACTGCACATTTTATGTTCTCATATTTTATTTTTTATGTGCTCCCCATCTCCTTCTTCCCTGCTCTTTTACATTTCACCACTTTTCTGCGATTTCTCATTTTTCAATTATTCCTTTCTCGTCTTTGGCCTCTACTATCAATCTTTACCAATCCAGCATGGATTTTGTACGTGTCTGGAAGTATTTTATGGTTACATATCAGCATAAGTATAACAGCATTTAAACAAATTATTTCTGTCTGTTGCTTGGCCCACTTGATGAACTGATAACACACATTTCTAACAGAACTTATTTACTTATAAGTACATTGAGTCTGGCCAAACTGTTTTTAAATCAGATTTAGTCCAGTTTTATTCTATACATCCAAAGATGTGACCCTAAAAATGGTTGAAACTTATGTAGGCCAGTCTAAAACTGAAATTGTTGAATCAATTTCCCTGAAATGTTGTACTTATATTCATGGTCCCCAGTGGATGTAGGTCAGAATTTGTTCCCAACCCATGAAATACTGTAACTTGTATTTGATGGACTGGAACACCCCTTGGTCGAAACTTTTTTATATACACTCTATGGTAGAAACAACCATAGTTCCCAGAGGATGACCAGTTATGGATGATCCCTAAACATAACTCCAGTACCATGAGATGATCCTCACTGAGATTTCTTGACAACAAACTATTGGATTGTCACAACAAATACATCCTTGTCTTTGTAATGAATTATAATAGCTTGATGATCCTGTAACTTCTTATCTAGTACCATCAGATAAGAATGTTCTTTTGTGGGGACAATCCTTGGGTTGATTCTGACTGGAAATCTAATAAATGCATAAATGACCCCACAAAATAAGAATTAAAATGTGCGTTGTACAGTGCTTTGGTTTATGACTAAATACTTACAAAGCTAATTACATTCCCATTAGTCTGAGCTGTGCTTCATGTTTATTGCTAATTAGCAACTGTTATCATGCCAATACACTTGAAAAAGAACACGGGCATTTTTAACCTAACAAACATCAGCCTGTTAATGTAGGATGATTTATTTTCATGGTTATTCATTTTGTAGCGTACCTTTAACCTTTACAATTTACATAATTCAAATATTTGTAATTATATCTGGCACGCACGATATATATTGTATTCTGCTCTTTAATTTAGAGCTTAAACTATGAATTGAGGCACACATTATATGCAGGTCATGTGATTGAAAGTGGTGAGTTCAGGCGCCCACGTTGTGAATCTGGACGTTTAACATGTGTGGAGTTACACAGAAGAGACCGTCCCCGTGCTCTTACTTTACCCACAGCCCCAGAGCAGGTTTATATTTGTGGTTCGGAGAAACCCTGCCTTCCATTATCACAGTGAGCATGTGAACAGCCTTTTGCATTCAGCTCTGCATAATTCAGAGCCACTAATATGGCTGTCCTCCAGTTTCACCTGTAAATTACCCAAACTCCTCTTAATAGGTGGCAGACCGTGGCACCAACCCGCTGCTGCCTCCTCTCCTCGCTCCCTTTGCTCTCTTTGTCCACTATCGCTCTTCAAACACGGCGTCATATTGCTCACTATGGAAATAAGGTTGTAACTCACTGAACCCGGCTAGCTCTACTCCACTCACTTTGCATAAAATCTACCCTTTTCCTTTCCTCTTTAGCGGCTCTGGGCCTCTGTTTTTTATAACATAGATGAGGGATGACGTGGGTGATTTTGTTTGGTATTGTTTGGAGTGCAACACACACCAGGGTTTGACCGAGGAGCACAGCGGGGACCTGCTGAGGCCTGTTTGCCCTATGAGCAGATATCGGCATTTCCACCAGAGGGGTCCGCGGCCAACGTTAAAGATCTTTTCAAACACACAGGCTGAATACATGGCATTGAGGCTGCACTGCCAAGCCTCTTGATAGCCCGGGGCCGCTTTGTTCTCTGAAGTGTTTGGGGCTGCACAAATCAAAGATTTAAAGATTTTGATTTGCTGCCTTTTAACAACGACACAGAAAGAAATGACAAAAGTGTGCATGAATAGGGAAAGAGGCGCTGTGCGGTTTCTGACATTTAGTATGTGTAATTTGCCAGGAGCCGTTAAAAAACAAAATACACATACAGATTTTCTTGAGTAGCTTGAGAGGCAATGAGTCAGTGTTTATAAGCAGATACACTAGCTTTACAGGT
Source organism: Pleuronectes platessa (assembly GCF_947347685.1). Classification (NCBI taxonomy): domain Eukaryota; kingdom Metazoa; phylum Chordata; class Actinopteri; order Pleuronectiformes; family Pleuronectidae; genus Pleuronectes; species Pleuronectes platessa. Next base: position 21,668,688 of record NC_070627.1, on the reverse strand, counting down.
TTATAGTCATCATTAAGAGGCTTAATAGTACGTTGTAAACATTTATGAGCTCTCTCTGAGGCTGGCTTCATGATGATTATATAGTAGTTGTTATTTTGGTTCTGTTTTCTTAAGCGTACACAAATAATAACGACTCTTTCAATTAATCTGGGCAGCCGCCATGACAAGCCCCGGCTACTCTTGACACAAATATACCTACTAATTCTGCATCTGTCTGGCTGTCTGTGGAAACACATATCTTGTGAAATGCTCGTCTAATCCACTCAACACATGAATGTCACATGTGTTTACATATTTTGTAAATGTTTAAAGTGTGGTTTTGGAATCTTTGGGTTGTAAAATGTGTGAGGTACCTGTAAATACACATTCCAAGCATACAGGTTCAGAATGGACACTGCATTTGTTTAAAGAACATATTTTAAATAAAAAATGTGGATGCTCACATGAGGGTTTCAGAGCTGAACACACCGAAAATGTTTAATTGTCATGACTGATTACGTGTTAATATGAACAGGACACGACAGTGGTAGAGCACTGCAGGTTGAAGGAGAGAGGGAGAGGAGAGTCTCTTCCTCCCTCTGAAGCATCACTTCCCGAATTTCCATGTCAGTCTAAGGCAGCGGCCCCAGAGCCTGGGTGGGAGGAGTCAAGGCCCCTCATTGCCACCAGTCATTAGCGTGAAACAGCAGGGTGACGTCTCTGCGTCGAGATCCTTCTGCTTCTCTCCTCTTCCACATCTGTGAGGAATTGTAGAGACTTTATATGCAGCACAGTCTCCTACTTCCCCATCCTCCAAGCACCGCTATCTCTCCCTCTCTCCCCCGCCCATCTTCCTCGGCAAACACCTATCTTATAAATGTGATAACACAAAACTTTCCCTCCGTGCAAAACAAAGAAGTTGGAAGTCTTACTAAACTTCACTTCCACTTTCCCGTAGTCATCACTATACTAAGTGGGAAATAATTGAATGCCTCAAACTATAAGGACAACTCAGTAGATTCCTGTCTTGCTCCCGAGGCTTGTTTTCCTCTCAACTCAGTCACGCGTCATTTGAGCGTCTCCTGGCCTTAGACGCAGAGATCCTATTTAGTGGGTGTAATCTAGTCATTTGGGTTTAAAGGTGGCTGCAGCCCTCTGTACAGCGAGCCTGTTTCCTCTAAGTATGTGACATGCAGCGCCACATAAAGCGAGGTTGTGCTGAGCAGTCAAAGCACCACGTTCTGTCTGTAAGTGCGATGCACTGATGCTCGCTGACATAAATAGGTCCTGCATATTTGGTAACACATCGCCTGGATATATTTGGATGTGTTGCAATAAAACCTCTATTTGCTCTCTCTCATTCTCCTTCTCTCCGTGTTTTATATAAGACTGTCACAACAAAGATGTTTTTATCTCTTTGTGCAAATTAATTGTAGTGGAGCAACCGCTTAATGTTCACACTATTAATTCAAATGCCATCATGCATAATATTCTCTTGAGTGTAGATTTGCTTAAGAGGAGAGTGGATAAAGACGGGGGGGGCGAAAGATGCTCTGGAGTCAGTGGTTCTCCATCTCTCACTTTCTTAGGTCTCTTTCTCTCTCCTTATGTGCTGTCGATATTGCAAGTAAGATGAAAGAGCTGTTTAGGTGAAATACAATACCGACATTTCTGCCTCCGGGTCCACTGGCCTCAGATCAATGGCCACCAGGCATGTTTTCCTGTAACTAACATAGATGAATACCATTAGAAGATGGATCTGTAGTTAGAAACAAAGCTCTTTTCTCTCTCTCTCCCATGATTTGAGACCATCCATGCATGAGGAGAATATTACCTCACCGAGCTCAGTTAAGGGTCAAGATTAAGGGTATTTTCTAAATGTCAGGGATGGTTCTTCATATTGACACACACATTATATCGGATTATTTTTGTTTGCTATATGAGCCCATGCAGTGATATCCTCAGCTCAGCTCCATTGAAAACCTATTGATCTTCCCGACTCAATATAAAACAATGAGAACCAGTGGCTGTTCTCTCTGTCTGAAGGAGGCTTTCAGGGTTTTGAGCACGGTTACATTTCTATCCTTTAGACTTGAATGTATATTCCCGTCATGTTGAATGCAGCGTTTCTATAAATACGTGCCACAAGTGTCTTTAAACGCCAAGCATTAAAAAGAATTGACATAAGCTTTCACACCCCTTGTAGTCCATGCTGTGCAAAAAAATGTTGTCCTCTGGAGTGAAATCAATATCAGCACTGAGACATATGGCTGAAAGATGCACATCCAAACCCATTACCTTTAAAATGTCCTGTTTAGTAAAAAAAAGTGTGTTTCAACAAAGACAAACTATATTATCGGACATTGAAATGCAATTTATCAATGGAATAAATGAATTGCAGTATTTCTTTACGGGACGCAATTTGCAATGCATTGTACTTAATTCTCCAGCCTGAGAAAATACTGTGTAACCAAGCTCACCCTCCAAATGCAGCTCATCTGTAACAATCCCACTGGGCTACTTCATTTCAATTTGTTAAAATTCATAGTTGACTTCATTAGTAACACTTGTATGGCCGTATTAATTAACACGCCATAATGCATTCATTCATTAACAAAGGAGCTATGGATGAACGGTCTTCATGTAAACAAAGTATTTAACAAATGCTTGTGAAAGATGTGGATGTGTTTAAAGAGTCATTGCATTGCCCTCCGCGTCAGAAAGTTTACTTGAAAGTATGTTTCGTGTTCTGACCTAGTTGTGTGCTCTGTTACACGTTTAACCACAGCCACAATGATGTCTCAGTACAGACGCCCCCCTTGAATACTCGTGTACATCACCTCAGAAACAGGACCCTTGTTACATTTATCTTTAACAACTGCATTCCTAACGTACGTAAAGGTTTTTGATCTAAATTCCCATTTCTCTTTTATTGATAAAACCCCCCAGGAATTTTAGACATTTCTGTCTAGTTGGGTTTATTGGACACATGAACATGAAGCGTCGATATTTTCAGAGAGTCTCTGATAAGCAAGAATGTGGTGCTCAAATTCCATTTGCCATAGTAGTGCTGTGTTCGTTGTAAGCCTGCCTGATTGGAATGAGCGGTGTGCTTGGCCTGTGGTTCCAATTTTTCTTCCTGAAACTAAAAAGTGACCTGCAGTGACTGAGCCGCAGCAATCTAAACCCGGCTGCAGGACTCAACTACACAGAACCCTGAAGCTGCACCACCACTGCTGCACGTTGAGCTGTTCACCTGTTCATTCAAAGTTCAGTGAAGCTCGACTCACGACCCTGAACCGGAGAATCTTAGCGAACTTGCTGTCATTAACACGGACGGTAATGAGCCCCAGCCACTTGCTACAGAGCACTGGTGCTTGTTTATTCAGAGTTCATTATTTTTTAATGTATCACTTAATCAATTTGCACCAATTTCAACACTGCACTTCCTACGCATGTAGAGTGTGAACAGGTCAAATATAAGAGCCATATACAGACAGAAAGACAGATAGATGTTGACTAAATAAATCCAGGCCAAATGAGTAACCGTTAGCTTTTGATAAAAGATTCATGAAGAACAATTAGAATTATGGGTTTTAAAGAATCCTCTACACCTATACTGAAAATAGTTTTTATCCACAGGATTACACAAAGCTTCAGTCTAAATTGTAATATTCTGTCAACAGGAGATGGTACCATTAAAATTCGATAGTTGTGCGAAGATGATATTGATATGTATTGTGCCTATAGATTCTATCCTCCTGATTTGAGTTTAGGCTTTTTCCTTTAGGCTATCGGCTGTCAATTCAAGTGCCTCGACAAAATAGAACAAAGCTAAGTATTTGTTTGTCTGTTGTTGTCAAGTCGAGTTTATTTTGTTGGTGTGTGTATCTTTCTATGAATATTACAGGACACATTCTGCTCTTGTGTGCAAATATGCCTATCAGACAATATTCCTGTTTTTATTTCCCTTTCTGCTGGCAACACAAGACGTCTTATGAGAGCACATGGCTTTTTAAATAAACCCAGCGAGTGTTTGATGTGTAAATGTGTGTTCCAGACAAGTAAATAGAATCCTATCAGCTCCTCGGCAACCGTCTGTCAGAGTTTTCAGTTGTCACCAATGTTCCTGCTCTTCATCTACGCACACTCCTCTCTCATGTACGTTCCCTTTTCTGCCATGACAAGAAAGCAAACTGGCAAGTCTTGCCTGAGGCAGCGCAAGTGTGCCTTTGTTTAAAAGGTTATACATTTGTGCTCATGCTGATAGAGCACTTACAAACCCAGTGGCACAGCAACAATTTGAACATGTTTCATGTAGGACAAAGTGATCACAAATGTTTGTGGATATGACGGTAAAAGTAGATGCTGAAGATGCTCTTCACAAGGGTTATATATATATTACATATTTTTTTGTTTTTTGTTGTGAAAAGAGAGTCTCACAAGTGTAACACAACACATACACATACAGATGCATCTACATCCACGACCATGAATGCTCACACACAGCACATGTGTACATACAGTACATGCACAGCAGCTAAAGCACACATGCCTTAATGTTACATAGCAGAAAAAAAATATGCTTTGCTTTATAAAAATAATAAGCTTTTTAAAATGACACTTATTTAAACATTACAACTAAATTCTATCACAGCCTTTTAAAATGTTTTCACATTGATAGTTTAAAACAAGATTCAGCATAATCCACCTCTGTGTTCCATCTATGCATTAAATATGGTCCAAACACAGACAGAGTAGTGAAAGAGTATGAAGATGTTCTGAGATGCACCAAGTAATACACAAACCAGTTCAGAAATTGCTTCAGAAAATATAAGGTTTATTTACAAATAAGATATAATGGAGTAATAGTCTACGTTGTTGTTGTTAATTCGTTTTACGTGTTGGTTGATCTTGAAACATGTTGTGTAAAGTGGAAAACTCTTATCCCATTTTATTAATTGTAATTTAATGATTTAATTTCTTAATTTCTTAAATTAATATTGAGCTTTCATATGTTAGAGAGGTTATTTTGTTATGTGTTGTAGTCATTGTATTGTGTTTTGAGTCTTTTTTAGTATATGTGTGTTAATGCCTCTCTGTGCTTGAAGTAGTGTGTAGAACATTTGCAGAGACCCAAGGAACATTAGTCACAGTTGTAATAACTTGGTTGATGGGAATCTACAAATACACAGAGCACGGACAGTTTGGGGTAAACTATGGGACCTACTGAGAACATGGATGCACAGAGGGATGGTGGGTGAAGGAGCGATGAGATCATTTTCATCAATGCTTTTATCTATTTCGTGCCTTGAAACCTTCAATAACCCGCAGCTGCAGTTTAATATTCTATGTGCAGTAAAGCGTCAACATTCCTACATACACTGAGAGAATGGTTGCAGCAGTTACCATAACTTCAGGTCAAGAGAAAATGTTAGAGAAAGAAAAAGATATTATCTTTATTGTGCCAGCAGGCAGCCAGACCTAGTTTTCAATATTTAAAAAATTACACAGATGTTGATGTTTCAATCTTAATCTTGAGGAGACTGTTCTTTAGTCTCTCTTTCTCTCACCCACACACAAACACACACATTAACACACACACACACACACACACACACACATACACACACACACACACACACACACACACACAGTTTACATTTAAAAGAACACAAATGGAAGGAAATTGTCATCCTGTTCAAATTCAAATTCCTTATTGGCATCTTTCTGTAAACAACAATCAAGTTACAGAATTACTTCTGCGAGATATTTTCAGATTTTTTCAGGTTCTGTGAAAACCTGATGCTAGTTCAAATAATATGTATCACCGACAATAGAATGAATGCTCTGACAATTCTCTTAATGATCCAGTGTGTATGATTCAGGTGAATGGGAACTATTGGCAGATATTTAATATAAAATAATCCTAGTGATACTTTAATTTCTATGTTTTATCCAAATTGAACAAACTGTTGTTATCTTTACCCTATAATGGGACCTTTATATTTAAAGACTTTATATTTATATCTGGAGCAGGTCCTCTCTCAGGAGACCACCATGTTTTTAACAGTAGTCCACTCCAGACTGGACACACTAAACACCTCTTGAGTTTTATAAAAACTGAGGCTACCACAGGTTCTCTTTCATGTTTAGAATTGTAGGAATCTATACACTGAACCTTTAAGACATGGATTGTGTGTGTGTGTGTGTGTGTGTGTGTCTGTGTGTTTGTGTGTGTGTGTTTGTGTGTGTGTGTGTGTTTGTGTGTGTGTGTGTGAGTGTGTTTGTATGTGTGTGTGTGTGTGTAGTTCCTAAAGGACAAGATTAAAAAACACATGTGTGTCTTTTGCATCATTTCAAATTTTTCCTGTTGTAACACCAAGTCTTCAGAAATAGCCCCACATGAGCGGAGCCCAAGCTGAGTGATACAAAAACCATCTAAAGGTCACAGTCCCACTGTACGTCACCACTGCTGTTTACTTCATAACCCAAAACATTTGTTCATTTCATTTGTGGCTTTTAGAAGAACTAAATATCCCAGAGATATTTGGCCCTTTGTAATGTCTGATCTTACCATGCGCTCATTAAAGATACATGATCTGCATTCCAGCTTTGGCTGTTGGATAACTGCTTTGTTTATCTCCCTCCCGCTTCAATTTGATGCAATTAAAAAGTTGTAATGAACATGACTAATTCCACCCTGCAGGGGATTTACATACACACAGCATGATGGCAGCTTGTCAGAACACACAGGCCATGGTATGTAAAGTAAACAGTATGTGCAGCATTATATTTCCAGCAGAGTGACATCTTGTCAAATGTACCGTGAGCTTAAATCAGGCCATTAAAAAAATGCAATACCATTAATATAGTAGGTCATCTTCTATATGTTGGGTTCTCTGGGTTTAATAATCTTGCAGAGCTAATTTAAACCGTTCAGAAATTGTATTAATTAACATAGCATATTTAAATGCAACGAATGGTGCCACACTGCATCAAAGAGCTTTTCAATATACATTTAGAAAACAAAAATTTAAATAATAGTCATAGAAATGATGCAGTGATGTAAAATGTTGGAACTCGGGTCTTATAAAATAAGATTTTAATAAATGTGACAGACCTGTCAGTGAAATGAAAACAACTGACAAGAGAAAGAGCAAGCGTGCCTACAGCTCTATAAGGCTCGTATTAGGCACAGCTGAGCCTTGAGCTAAATGCTAAAACACTAGCTCATTGACATGCTTATAATGATAATGTTGACCTGCTGATGATAGATATAATGTTTACAATGTTCACTTGCATGTTGGTAAGTGAACATTGGAATTGCAATCATCAAACAGTTAAGCTTGATGGGACTGTTAATTCTGCAGGTATTTGGACTCAGCCCACAGAGGACAAATTCAAAATGTTGCGAGAAAGGGATCACAAATGAACTCTGCAATATATTCAATTTCTTTGCCAAATTGAATGGTGAGGGAGCCAACAGTTGTGGATATATTTATTACCAAAACATTGGGGAATCACTTTGATCCTTATGGTTCATCATCTGGGCACCATGTGGATATCTGTGTCAAATTCCATCACTATCCATCAAATTTTTATAGAGACATCTACTGTAATTTAAACCCCACAAGGTTAAGATGTTGTTAGCATCCGAGGAAAAGAGGTGATCAACAAAACAATCCAGGGACATTTCAATCTGGACCAACGATGTGGAAAAAACCGATGAAAACATTATATTACCATAGAGCCATTTTTCTAGTCTGGCTAAAAAAACGACCTAACCGGAAAATTATTGCTACTGCATTTTATAATTGTGACAATCTGGTTTGAATAGTGTTGAAATTGTAAACCGAGGCAACAATTCAAGCCCCTCTCAATGTTCAGTCCTATACACAACATCTCTGTGAGTATTTATCACAGAGAGACAGGAGGAGAGACTCCGATTTCAGTATTGATATTGTAGATTTCACACACCAGGCACCAAACTGTCTGAACACTTTACAAGACGCCTCTTGCAGTAATGAAACTTCTTACTAATTCTATGAAAAGGTTATTCCGCTGGGAATTATTGTTTCTGGCAGATAAACCTGTGTCTTTGGTGACCGTGGCTTGTAGATTGTCCCCACCAGCAAACATATCTAAAAACATCCCAGGTCAAAGGTGGGAGGTCAAATGCTCACGGATTAATAAAACAATGAAGGCCAGGGAACTCTTTCCACTTCCTCTTGCTCTAGCATCCATAATAGATGACCCACTATCAAGGACCATCACAACTGAGAGCGACAGACTTGGTGCAGCACACCGGCCATTCAAGGTCACAAATCCACTAATATATATTGCAGGAGTCATCTGGTGAAAGCGAAGCCCCTCTGTTCTTTATGATGACTTATAAAAGATTCCTTTTTGTTTTCCTCTATACTTTGTTAATCTTAGTTTTAAGTGCCTCATCTATCTTTCATGCCAGCGGTCTTCCTGTCTTTTGTATGATGGCTTTGATGTTAGCCTGCACTCTGCCTACCTGAAGCCCATGTATTTTTCATATCCTCTCTGACAAGCAGCAATACATTCACAATGCATTCCACATTGTTCAGTCAAAGGTACTAGTTTATGATAATAAAGCTGTGCTCATAACTAGAACAATAACATCCAGGGAATCAAACAGTCACAATTAGAAATCTGTTCTCTTCTGCTACAAGAGATATAAAAGATAAATCCGATAAATCAAGGTCAAAAGCCCCAATTACACAGCGCTTGCTAATTAGAATAAATAGCTATTTTGCCAGTACTATAATGCTTCAACCCTGTTGAAGTTTGATGAGTTATTGCATCTGAAGAGGGGGATCACAATGCGAATAATAGGCAAATATTGCGGCCGTAAATTTTGCTTCATTTGTTCAGTTCATGATGGATGCGCTAAGTTCATGCGGTGCCGTGGCAGTTCTCCGCTTGAGGTTCACAGCGCTCCGGCTGTTGTATGTCCAGCAAAGTAGCGCAGGGTCATGTGGGGGTGTCATTAATTAAAACCATGTGCTCCATGGAAGCGCCTCGCTGAAATGCAATAAAACAATTTTATAGGCCTCCGCTGCCCACATTCTTTTTCTCCACTTTTCATCTCTATGACAAAATGCCCTCTCCCCGATCAGAGCATATATCTCCGCCCACTGACAGCTCCAGGATTATGTCGGGAAGAGGCTGGAGGTGAGGGGGAAGAGGAGAGGTAACAACTGGGCTCCTCAAAGTCATCATGGCAGCCATAGAATACTGAGTATCCTCTCCCTCACTCTTCTTGGCAGGCAGGGAGCGAGCGACAGCGTGCATGCTGATCAGTTGTGGGAGAGATGAGGGACGAAGGGCAGCAGGAAAAGGATCGTATGGCCGGGGCCCTGGGAAAAAAAGCCACCTGATGCCACAGCTACTGGTGCAGCCCAGGCGCCTCTCGCTCCCCAACTCAATAGGGGGAGACAGTGATGTGACTGGAGCCTTAGTTGTGTTTCCATCAGCGCTTTGTGTCTGCCTTCACACCTCATATCTGGTTGTTTCCAGAATAACTGCTCACATAAATTCTGCGATAGACAGCATCACTGATAAGGCATCGTATATATGTCATAGTGATCCAACTGTCTTGCTTAAGCAGTGGCAATTTACAATGAGGCTCGTGATTTTATGTCTGTACAGTAGTCTTTCCTGAACCAGTCACACATGTCACAACCAACTGGGAATGATAACACATGGTGTTAAGGTACAGAAGAGACTATAAGTCAATGAACCACAATTTTACATGGCTTCACACTTGTGTTTTCTTACTGGCCCAGAAGTGCAGTGCTGAATATGGTTTGTTTTGGAGACACGATACATTCAAAACAATGGATAAACTACAACAGCAGTCAGAAACTAGGTTAAACCATAATTGCAGAGCCTTCATTTTAATTGCGTAACTTGCTCCGCAGACCCTCGGAAATGGCCGACATGCAATGTATCTAGAAACACTGCTTTGGTAAGTAATTCAAACGCATATATATACCACACACGTGGATCATAATTAAGAAAATTTATTCGAATTTTTATGAAAAACAATGATTATAAAATCTTCATTGCGGATAAACCTGGTATGATGAATACAACGTTTTCTAACCTCACTCTGCATCACACATTGTTTATAAAAATTGACAATGACTATAATTTAATTTCAACATGAATCACCGTTGACTACCTGTCAGATGAAATACCTGGTTTTACCTGGTGTCCGATTCCTGCAGTGTGAAGTTTGATTTATAGTTTACTGTCTGATTGAACTGATCATTTTTCTACTTCGCCATATATACAGTTGCTTATGGGGCCATAACTTAAAACGGGTTAATCAAAGATGTATTTGTATCATCAAATCATGTCCAATAACTCTCTGAACCATCCTTTTTTAAGGAGCCATTATCTTCCCACAAAAAAAAGGTTGAATAAAAAAGAACATTCTATTCAAAATGAACTGTAGCAGTGAAATCCCTCTGTGTGCTGAAATGAGCCAGGGGGCGTTATCTCGCTCATGTCTTTATCTTTTCAGTTAAAAGAACGAATGTGCTATTTATTCTCTAGAAAGTTTTTTTTTGTAAAGCTCAGCCAAGCAGGCAAGGACAACAGCATTATGTCAGCGCTCTCAGGTGAATTGCTTACCTTACTGATATTGCCACGACAGGGCTGTCAACCTGCATGTCTGTCACAAGCACAGATTGTCTGTGGTCCCTCGGCTCAGACCAGAAAAAAAAAACATCTGATGTCAGGCTGCTCTTTGCATCGCACTGACTGGAAGATATCAGATCTGGGGGGGAAATCTAAATGGGAAGCTTTTCAGTGGCAGTGAGAATATGCCCTTTTCTTTCCATCTGTCTATGGTGGCTCTCTGTATCTGTCCCCTCTGTCTGTCTGTCTGTTGTCTGTCTGTTTGTGCCTGTCACCTTTCTTTCATTTTCTCCTCTGGTCCCCCCCTCGTCTGGTCTCCTTCAGTGTCCCATCTGAACCACCTCTCTTCCCTCCTCTCTGCCCTCTCTCCCTCTCTCCTCCCCTGTCTCCGTCTCTCTTAACACTATCATTTTGTCCCTTCAGTACCTGGCTCCCCTCTTCCAAATCCCACATGGATTAACATATATTACACGTTTCACAGGCGACTCCGTAATAAAGGACTGTATTCAGCTTGTTTCTCCGAGAGCAGTGCGCACACACCCCCAAGGTCAGGACAGACCTGAATAGCCCACCATAATTCATTTTGGGGGTGTGCCAGTACTTTGGCACGCTGTCTATTTTGCGTCGACTAGTGGCCCAGGTGTTGCTTTTAGATTACACTGTGTGCTCACACAGGCAAAGAGAAGGCCTGTAATCATGTTAGCTGAATAAAGAGACACAGTTCCTCACCCTCTTCATAAAATAACAGCCATTGTCAACACTCTGGACTTTTTATCCCTGAGAAACACGGAGCCGTGTCTGACAGGGCAGGTGTCCAGGTGCAGGCACGACAGAGCGGCAGGTTGAAGGTTGAACGCGACAGGACGGCAGGGTCAAAGGTCAGGCTACAGCTATCTGAATCACCACCGCAACATGCAAAAGACACGCTATGAGACAACAAGTCTGAACACTCACCCGGACCCGTCTCCCACCCTCCTACACGGGTCTCTTTGGAGACATTTGGCAGACAGCGGAGCATCTGCCATTATCTCCGAAATTAGTTAGGATTCCCTCGATCCCTCATCACAGATCCATCTGTCGGGGTTATGCAATCGCTACAGCAATACACATGCATGTACTGTATATTACAATTCACGCAACCGCCTCTCCGTCTATTAGGGAAATAACTCAAACCAACTGGAGCTGTGTCATTTCACACCATGACCTCACCACCCACGGCCTAAAAATAATTAATAGTGTTGTAGGAAGACCGGGCGCACATCATTATCTCCCCCTACTGTGTTTCCATTTGGGAAAACGGAGCAATCAATGAGAAATGCCACATAAAATCTGACCTGAGGACGATATCCTGTGGAAACACTCACATATCTCTCTCTTTCTGCCGAGGGACTGCAAGGGATTAGAGTTATTGATGTTGGCCCTGAGCTTGTACTTGCCATTCAAAAATATACTGAAATTGAATTGCAAAGTGTATACGTGTGAAAAAAATAATTTAATGAACATGAGGGAGGCACAGGGTCTTGGATGACAAAAATGATGAGGAGCAAATTCTCTCACATTAAAACATAAATGATAATTCCAGTTTAATACAACTGGGGTCTTATTTTTTAGTTTTGTACATTCAATATGTTAGGATATTAGAACATTTAAAACTACTGTCCTCATCCGAAGAATATGAAGAAAGAGTTTGTTATTGCGAAAATGTTCAGTTCCAAGACTGTATTTAGATTTTTCTATTACAGATAAGAAGAAGAAAGGGATTTTCCTCTTTCTAACACAGAATGCAGAGGAGTTGGTTTCAAGTCACTCCTATTTGTTATATTGTTAGCAGCGTATACAATTAGAAAGAAATGGGGGCGAGTGAAGGGAACGAACAGAATAAAACCACCATTTTTCTTGAATGTCACGTGTGTGTGAATAGATGGCTTAAGAACTCTCTTATTGTTAAAACTAACATTATTTTCATTATGTAAGGTTCTGAGATCATGCAGCGATACCAGTAAGAAATCGGACACATCAAGAAACATGAGCAGTCACGCGATAAGTCAAAATGTCTGTTGTAATCAACCAATGTATTTTACCAACTGCCACAGTGTGTCCTTGTGTGGGTTTGTATATGTGTGTACCTATCCTGTGTCACAAGGAGTCATTACCAGCATGTCTTGTGCTTTTAGTGCAGAACCTTTCAAAATGTGTAATCTGATTGTTAATTAATTTGTCTAAACGTCTGAATGCTGGATTGTTTTTTAACCACAGTTTAAATGACCTAGCTCTCACCAGTTACCTTCATTAGTGTGATTTCATCACTCTAAATTAATTTAGGCCCAAGCTATAAAAATAAGAGCCATGTACATTTGTCTAAGGTGAGTTACAGACAGAACGTGAGCTAATTGCATGTGATGGCAGTGTAGAAATAAGACAGAGCAATTTGAAGGGAGACGAAAAGAGCAGCTTTATGATCAACCTCATATCAGAGACAAGGGAATTATATGAGTTCCTGAGGGTTAAACACACACACACACACACACACACACACACTCACAAACACACACATTCAATGTTAGCACAATGTGTTAGCTATGTTACAGCTTTCATTTGTAGTTGGTCAATGTGTTTGTTCAGGACCAATAAACACAGACTGGAGAAATACAGCAGTGGTCAAATGAGTTTGTTAAGTGAGGTGTGAATATACCATCACAGAAGTACTGAGAGAAAAAAAAACTAAAAAAAATTAAATAAGGTAATGAAAACAAAATCGATATAAAAGGAGCATACTCACAATATGTCTTTGTGTCGTTTAAGTTTGAAAATGTTGTCTCATATAATATGTGCTTTTTATATATTTAACTTTTTAATTTTTCTTTTCCCCCACTGGTTATGGTTGTACATCACTGAGCAGGAGACATGCGTCTGCATCATTTAACCTCATTAAACCTGGAAAAATGCAAGAGATGTCCCACAGCTCTTACCTATTCTCCTCTATATGTGCATCATACAGCGTCTTGATTATGCATCATGAATCATCTACATAAGCTCAATCTTTGTATGCAAACACACAGACCCAAAGTAACTCAGTAATTGGTTTTATGTGATAAAACTTTTTTTTGCCAGTATTTCCAGCGAGTATTCCTTCCTGTGTGTGTTTGCGTGTGTATGTGTATGTGACCCAAAGTTATCAACCGACAACCAGACTGGATTGGGGATTTAAGATGAATAACACAAATCAGCTTACTCACAATAACACAAAAGGTCTTGCTGAATGCGGAGAGGCGCTGTCAGCACTTTGCGAGAGGCGGTGGGAGGAAACGAGCTCCACCGATGGTGTAAATCATAGATCAGTTCATTAGCAAAATGGCACTGATGGATTTACAATGGGGTCAGAACATTACCGTGCGCCTGGAGGATCCCGACTCTTTCTACAACCTTGTGTAATGTTCCAGCTCTGTATCCTTTTTTGCTGAACATTTCAATTCTATGTTCCCCCCCCCCCTCAGGCGCAAGTGGAGGAGATATATGTGTCGGGGAAAAAGAAGGCCAGGCATGAATGTATCTTTCTCCGATTCAAGCATGACATGCAAGCTCACAGCATGGAGAAGATAATTTATGTAATGGCAAAAATCTGTATATAGCTGTCTTATTTGCATTCTGTCACATAATCCTCCAAATTTATACACCATGAGAAAACCTGTTACTGACAAAACAATTCTGTATGTCAGCATGAATATGCAACACATGTTACCAAGCAACAACATGCGTGTCTTTGAACTGACCACAATAACGTACGTATCGACGCCACACAAAGTTGCTGCCTTTCTGCTCGGGGCTTGTGAAATGTTCATGTTCTCCCTTTATGTATATCAATGGGTGTGGATTTGAATGTGAATACGTGCAATGGGATAAACTGTCAGTTCTTCATCCTGCCTTTTTTGCCCAAAGCATGCTGATAAATGGCTCAGATTTGCCTGAACGGCTGGAAAAAGGCAAGAAAAGGGAGTGAATGAATAGAAAACTCAGGACCAATCTTTTACCCCACAATCAATCACAATGAGTAGTTCAGATGGAACAGGCCAGTTGTGATCCTATTATAGAACACACAATTGTTCCTGGGTGATTTGTGCCCCTGGCAAAAAAAAAAAGGCCTCAGTTTATGTGACATGAGGCTGAAGTAGGCTCCGAGTCACAGAATACTTTCTCCTGCCCACTCACAGGTTTCGTTCTTTTCTTCTCAGGCATGAATCACTTTGGCCTGGAGCCCTGAGTTTTGAAAGTCAAAAAGGGTTTTCATACAGCGCGTAGAAACTCTCAAACTGAATTACATTTCTGTTGTGGAATGGAGTATGATAATTGATCTCGGGGCAGTTAATTGAAAATGTATTTCGCTGGTCATAGCTTCATGTAGGGAATGTCTGCAGGTGATCAGTGACTCCTTTAACAGCTGTGCTTTCAGACGCGTACACAGCCACTGTATTATTATCATTTAGTTCTTCATAACAGCCTGTAACCCATCTGACCCCAATACAGTCAGCCGCCTCGAGGGGATGTGTGTGTGTCATTGTCGTTGTTCAGTGCTGACGGTGTAGGAGCTCAGGCGAGAGTATTTCAGAGGATTTCATTTCAGAGCTGCAGTGCCCTGTCTTCGCCTGCTGACCGATATCTAGACCATACAAGGTCAGGTAGAGGTGAAGCACTAGCCTCTTTGGCCCTGGTGTACAGTCTCCCATGCTGCTGTGTGAGAAGTGTATTGTAGGCTCTGCTCACACTCCAATAGACTAGAATGAGTGTCACTCCCCTGAGAGGAGCTGTCATGGGGGGGGCAGTGTGCTCCGAGAGGAGGAAGGCACAGCCACCGCAACCGCCAGCCCGCAGAGGAAATGAATGGGAGTGTGGACTGGAGCAGCTAAGGCAGTGGCTCTTAATTAGAGAGCGTTAGCTGAGGAGGTTTTTATCAAATCTTGCGGCAGGTGTTTATGGAACAAGAAATAGATTATGTTCAGAGTTGAACACTCCCTCTGTCAGGACCCTGGAGAGGTCTGCACCGCGGTGACCGGTGAAGTGATTAAAAAACATCAAATCTGAGGTGGTCTCCTGTGAATCTTGGCAGCGCTGCCGTGCTGTAACTCATTGTTTTATGATCTCTAAGTGGCTGTAGATATTTCAAATGCGATCTGGAATGGGATTATTGTCACCATTATCAATTTGATATTATTTGCTCAGATTCACATTTCACAGTCTGCTCAGGATTGTTCTCTCGCTTTAAAAGAGACATTCTATCAGCGTTCCCCTTTTTATAGGTTTTTCTAAATGTAAAAGGTTACCAAAGTAAAAAAAAGGTAAAGTTACCAATAGGTAAAGGGAGCTTTTCTATCTCATAGAAAACACTGATCCTGATGCTCTTCCACATTTACACCATTCACCGCTAGTGTAGTGGACACGTGATAAGACAGAATTCACCAAAGACTGTTACAGTGGTTTACACTAATTGATTGCACTATGTGGTTTGCACGCTTACATACCATATAAGGAGCTGTGGGGCTACCAGGGTAACAAGGGCACTGGGAGTGGTTAACAGCGGATGTTTTGGTGACAAGTTCTCTGTAGCGGTAAAATGTTTGTGAAATAAAACGCACAACGAGAGGTGCACAAAACTAGAGATCTCCTGACTACTTCATCCCACAACTCCTACATTGGTGAACTTGATTTTCTCTGGACGTATCCAGAGAGGGACATGGTGACGAACGCAGTCTCGCTTAAGCTCCCAGAGTTGTAGGAATTGTAAGCAGAGACGCAGTATGCGCACAGAGACATTACAGCAGATACAACAAAGTATTATTATGTCGTCGCAGCTCTCAATAGCACAACAGCGGGCAGAGTGTTAAGCATACTGGAGAATCAACAAACAAAGCCAGTTAGTCTTAATTGCACATGTGTTGAAGGTTTGTATTTGGACCTTAGAGCTTATTTTGGGCTGTTTGACTATTTTATGGACTTTGACGTTTTGTTTTGCTTGGTTTTGGATGTATATTGTTGCACTTTGAGTTCATTATATCCTGTTTCATTTTGAAACTTCTTTTCCATATCACTTCTCAATTTACATTCTGTCTTTGGCTGTTTTTCTTCCTTTTCTTATTATCTTCCCCACCTTAATTTATTTCCTTTGTCTTGTTATCTTGGTGTATTTAGTCTCAGTGTTGCTCTTTGTTCAGTGCCAGTTTGTCTCTATGATGGTCAGCGCAGTTTCCCTAGTGTTTCTCTCTTGTGAGCTTGTTTCCCCATGAGTTTTTGACCTTGCACCAATACCTTCCTCAATGCCTGTTCACCTAACTTTTAAGTCATGATAAAGTGACTATAATATATATACAGTAAAATATATATAATTTACTGGCTGGGGGCTGACATTTCCTACACATACAGGAAGGGGTTCACCAATCACAACAGAGGGGGCATGCGCGCTGGCCAATCAGAGCAGATTGGGCTATGACAAGGGGGACATTAAAGAGACAGGAGCTAAACCCAAGTGTTTCAGGCAGAGGCTGAGAAGAGGAGCTGCAGCAATGGACAGTGTAAAGAAAGTGATGAGTTTGCTGAACATTCGAGCATGTAGACCATGTCAAGTAATAACCCTAATTAAAATGTTGAACCTGATTATTAGCATTACATTACTTTTTTAATGCATGATCAGCCATTATGAAGTATGTACATAAGTAAGAAGTATGGATGAAATTTCCAAACAAATATATTTAGCTTCATATCTCGACAACAACGATCACAGTGTGTAAAAAAGACAAAGTATAAGTAAAAAAATAAAAAATGTTGAACTTGTTGCTGCTTATGACAGAGGTGGTCTTAGACATGGCTGACATCTTTTCTCACACACTCCTAAAAGTGGGAACACACTGTGCACCGCGTAGAGCGCTCTAAAAAACCCTCCAGGTGGAGTGATAACTGATTGATAACTGTTTCAGTTATCAACTGTCTTATGACAAAGTGATGGTTTGAAACCATCCTTGGAGCAGGGATCATACTGGGCCATTCCCATCACTGCTGGAAAGGATGACTTATTTTAAGACAACTGTATTGGGATGAGTCATGTAACTTTGCCTTCTGTGCTTCTTCACAGCTCTATGATGCAGCCACTCTCTTTCTGCCACAGACATAAAAAATTATATTGCATGCAGGTCCCACTGTTGGAAGATGCAGTCTTCTTGCTAAAGGTTACAATCATAAGCTGGTTAAGTTGAGATAAAAAAAGGTTCGCGAAAATACATTTTTGGGGGATAAAATTGACCCTTCTACAATGTGAACCATGTGCAAAGGCTTTCTGGCAGAAGGACTGAAGAAAAACCCATGTGCCCAGGTCCTGGGATTGAGGTCACTCATATCCAACATAATCCACTGCACAAACTGTGTCGCTCCAAGGACGTTGATTGTGGCTCCCTTCCAAAATGGTGTATCAAAAAGAGGAGAGAACAACAAGAAACAGAAACTCAGCGTGTGTGTTTTTTTTCCCTGCAGGACAAGAGAAGAGACAAAATCAATGGAAGTCTATTGTGCAGGCGTGAATGGTACAAATGTTTGCAAGTGAAGGCAAGAATGGACACACACATTATGGGTGGGCAGTAATGGTCAGAAATCCAGTGGGAGAGGGGAGAAGGAGGATCAAGAAAACAGTCCCGTGCAGCGTTTCTAGACTGGGTCTTTCAGCGTGAGTCAGTGGTAACAGACAGAGAACTGTGTGCTCTGTAGACGGGAAACACAGACTGGCTTCAACCAAAACAAATCCAACAGATACTGAATCAGAGGGAGCAGTGTGCAGGATCTCTCTATGTGGTCGACAGCGCTGGGGAGTCATGAGGTAGATCATTTAAAAGGTTGTTACAGTTATGGTAGCTTGGATTTAATTCATCTGCATTCATATTATAATGCATCAAGAAGTCAAATTTCTTTGTCTGTGGTTAACTATAGAAACTACAAACAATTTTGAGTCATGAAAGCAAAGTAATGATTTTTTAAATCTTTATTTCACCCCCTCTGACCAGACCCACCCACTGTCTCTTTCATCCTGACCGCTGTGAAGGCCTGCCCAGGCCCTGCATTCATCAGGCAGTCACCATCACACGCTTGAGACTCCATGTCCAGGTTTGCCAGGTCTGCGGTTTTCCCACGGAAATGGGCTACTTTGAAGTGATGCCGATGTTTGAATTTATTTTGCCAACAGCTTTATATGCAAATTACATGAAGGACATCGATAGATCAAAACAATATTTTAAAATAAATAATTTATTTTTGATCAAATCCTATGAGACTGACTCCAGATTAAAACGTACGCACGTGCTAACATGTCTCCCACATACACAGATACAGTGTGATGTAATGCATGGTACCTGCCTCTCAATCTCAACTGTGGGTATTGTGTAGATTTTGTCACAACAATGTTTGTGTAGTGCTTGTGCAAAGTACAAATATTTAGGTGAGTGTAGTAACACTGACTTTTCTAGCCAATTTTCGGGAAAACTTCAATAAGTTACCCACATTCTAATTAAAAAAATCTGTAGCATCATCTGGCAATAATTATGTTCTATCAAAATCCATCATGTCACTAACAAGCTAATTGCAGGTATGGCGGAGCAAACATCAACTAATGTCAGCCGAGCTAGTCATACTGTTCCAATTATGTGTTTTGTTGCCTGTACAGTGAGGCACAATAAAGTACTGGTCTTTCTTGACACCTACCAGGCTCCTCACCTGTGGAGACAGATTCCATCTTGGCTTCAGAGGGCAGACACCATCTCTACATGCAAGGACATTTTCAGATGTTTAGATATGGTTGTTAGAGCTGTTCTAAAACAGTGCAAAATGAAGACTGTTTTGTTGTTAAGATGTTCAGATGTTACAAAAAAACAGCCCCATATTAGACCACTGCACAGGTAAAACAAAAAAAAAAGCAGATAAATCAAAATACAGCAAACTTCACATTCCTTGAAATTTCATTTTAGTCTAAAACAAAAAAATATTCAAGGTATATGGATGGTTAGTTATAAAAAAAATATGTTTATCAATAGTTATTTAGTGTCTAATGTTTTGAAC
The DNA here is from genome assembly GCF_947347685.1 of Pleuronectes platessa. Taxonomy (NCBI): domain Eukaryota; kingdom Metazoa; phylum Chordata; class Actinopteri; order Pleuronectiformes; family Pleuronectidae; genus Pleuronectes; species Pleuronectes platessa. The sequence goes on along the minus strand of NC_070627.1, from coordinate 21,648,948 downwards.
TAAACATGTAAATATTAGATGTTAATAACTAATGTTTATTGTGTTCAGCGTGTTGCTATTTTAGAAGCTACCTGTCTGACCTTTTTATTCTTACATGTATTTATATACAAATATATTTATTTTTGGTTCATGAACAAGCAGGTATGATCTGCAATAAATTCAATCAAGTAGCACTTTTTGCTGGAATTTGCCTCATTTCGTTTCAGATTTAATTCAAATTATGTATAACCTGCCAACTTGATTGTTTTTCTCTAAGCAGTTTGAACTAGTTTTTCTAAGTCACTTAAGTTAACCAAACTAGATTTCTTCCGGGAGCAGCTTTCCTTTAAGTCAACTTCTTCCAGGGTTGAGTAATTGGTGTCTTGCTAAGCTTTGCTTCCAATGTAGTTTCTCAACAATAGCTGTGTTTAATGCTGTCTTGTAAAGACAGTGGTTCCAGCCAGGACAAAACCCAATGTTTTGGTCCAAAATATTCAGCACAAGCGATAAGAATGTCCTACCCACGTAGAGAGGGAGGACTTACCTGCTAACCAGCATGACAGAAGAACCATGTTGCTGCCAAGTGACACTGCTGCATGAGAAAGTAGATTTCATTTGCATATTATTTACATATCTGTTTATTGCACTACTGCTGGAGAGCAGTGCTCGGTGCTTGCTCATTGTAGTAACTGTTGGGCTTCTGCCTATGATATTTCAAGGTTTTAAGCGTACATGTAATGCGTAATGTATTATACCATGATACAATATATAATGTGATTTAGTGTTGTGTAAATAAAACTGAATTGACTGGATAGAGCCCTGACTCTCCTGTGAGCATGTTGGTCCGAATGAGATGAGGCGGCTCAATGGCTTCACTACAATCCATAACACTCCAGACCTTTCCCTCACCAGCAAATCGATGGAGGAACCTTGCAGTCCAGACAGCCAAAGGGTCCAAAGCACACACAGACTTACAAGGCTAGCTGAGGTCTTCCCCTCCTCCTGTGCAGCCTTGAGCAATTCCTTTTCTGTTTTCCTTAATATACATCTTTCCATTCACCTTGGGTGCATTTGGGCTTCCACGCAATTCAGTATTTGCCTCAATTTCTCTCAGGAGTCCAATGGTTTACTCATTGGTTGAAACTTAATTAAAACCTAAAGTTTGCAGTGAAAGACAACTTAACTTAACATCACGATAACATTAATATATCTAACAACAACCAGTAGTTTACTTATAACATTAAACATAAATCTAAAGCGACTATAGCGGCATTAGTCTTTAGAACACTTTATTTACGATGTTATGTCAGAGTAAATGCATGTGTGAAGCCATAGATGCATGTGTGCTTTATTGGTTTATATTTTTTCTATTTATACAGCGGCTTTCATAGGTCTGAGACCACCTAGAGGTGGACTCAGACTTTTGCTCAGCTGGTGACCCCACACATCACCGACCTCCAGGCTCTCCCTCCTCAGATAGAATATTTTACTGCGCCTCTCTAAGCAGTGGGCTGTGGAATGGCAGCCTCCCAAGAAAAATCCACATGTACGCACACTTCATAAAGTGTGCGTATGTGGGAGAGCTGGCAGATATGGTAAAAATAGTGGCTTTAGGTGCCACATTTAGCTCCGTCAAAGGTTTTGAAACAGTCCGATTATGAAAGCTTTGTGTCAGTGTGGGGGTGTGGGAATGGAAGGATTTCATTTCCATTGTACATTTACATCGGGCCGCTATTACAGTTTTTTTCAGTCGCTAACAAACGTTTTTCTAAACAGTAGTCACATTTTCAAAACTCTAAACACGATTAGCACAACATCGGTCCTTTGTGGCCATACCATTCACACATTTCATGTTGTTTTCACACAATATGCAGTCAGTGAACACATTTATATAATGCTTACATTTTCTTAACAGACAAGCTATACCTCCAAACAAAATTATGGATTGTTTTTGTATTATTTACAAATGTTAACACACAACATCCCACAATTGCAAACACAATATTCCAAACCTTAGATACAGTATAAAAACCTCTGCTTCTGTAATACAGTAATATCAGTTCTAAAACAATATATCTCAGCTGATAATAAACAAACAATTGAATAATTGACACACAGCTGATGTATGTTGGGTATATTGGGTCAACCACAGCTGATTCCACTCTGGCTTAGAATCAATGGCATTACTAAAAGGAGGACTTTGAGTAGTGATGTTTTTGGAAACAGAAACCGAAAAAGATGTCTGGACGAGGAAGAGTTAGAGCAAGGGGCCCAGGGAGAAGAGCAGGCCCAGTGAGAGGAGCAGTGAGAGGTGTAGTAGTGAGAGGAGCAGGAGTAGTGAGAGGAGCAGGAGAAGTGAGAGGAGCAGGAGTAGTGAGAGGAGCAGGAGTAGTGAGAGGAGCAGGAGTAGTGAGAGGAGCAGGAGTAGTGAGAGGAGCAGGAGTAGTGAGAGGAGCAGGAGTAGTGAGAGGAGCAGGAGAAGTGAGAGGAGCAGGAGTAGTGAGAGGAGCAGGAGTAGTGAGAGGAGCAGGAGTAGTGAGAGGAGCAGGAGTAGTGAGAGGAGCAGGAGTAGTGAGAGGAGCAGGTCCAGGGAGAAGAGCAGGCCTAAGGAGAGGGCAAGGTAGAGGTATAAGAATGCGTGGTGGTGGCATTCTAAGGGCTACAAGGGCAGTGGTGAGTGATGGAATTCGTGCCACTATCATTGACCATGTGATAAACCACGGTCTTTCACTAAGGGAGGCTGGTGAAAGAGTACAGCCCAATTTGGGGCGGTCAACGGTTGCGTCAATTATACGCATCTTTCAACAAACCAACAGGTAAGTTTGCATTTTACATGGATTGTTTCTATTCTCACTTGACATGTCAATGAGGCCATACAGTAATGCATATGTTGATTTTTTTTGTCCCTCAAAAGAATGCAACGTCTTCCTCCCTCTGGGGGAAGAGGTAAGCTCCTTAATCATCAACAAGAGCTTGCCATAGTAGATATGGTTGTTGCAAATAACGCAATTAAACTGCATGAGATTCAAAGCAGAATTTTGGAGGACCAAGAGATATTTCACAATATCAATAGCATCAGCCTCGCAACCATTACGCGGACATTGTCCAAACACAGAGTGCGGATGAAACAGCTCTACACTGTTCCCTTTGAGAGGAACAGTGAGCGAGTCAAGGTGCTACGACAACAATATGTCCAGGTATAGTGTGTATATTCAATTCAATGTACAGTTCTATAAGCTTTGCACTTTTCAAGTAGGTAACCTACTCAGTAATAGGTTACAGTACTGTATGGTATATAGTACTATAATGGCATGATTTACATAAATTTTGTTTCAGAGAGTTATGGAATTGGAGGCCAACCAGGCCCCTCATGAATTCGTATACGTGGATGAGGCAGGATTTAATCTGGCCAAAAGGCGTCGACGTGGAAGAAATGTCATTGGAAAAAGTGCCACAGTTGATGTTCCTGGACAGAGAGGGGCAAATATCACTATGTGTGCGGCAATTTCAAATGCAGGATCACTCCTCCACAAATGTCAGGTTGGACCTTACAACACCGAGCGCCTCCTTGCTTTTCTCGATGATCTCCACCAGCGCCTGGTTCCAGAGCAGGATCAGGAGGGTGAAAACAGGAGGACCTTCGTTATCACCTGGGACAACGTGGCCTTCCATCACTCACAAGCAGTTACAGCATGGTTTGAGGTCCATCCAAGACTGATTCGTCTATTTCTTCCACCCTATTCACCTTTCCTCAACCCCATAGAGGAGTTCTTTTCTACATGGAGGTGGAAATTCTATGACCATCAGCCACATGACCAGCTGTCCCTCCTTGAAGCCATGGATGCTGGCTGCAGGGACATCACAGTTGATGATTGTCAAGGGTGGATCAGGCATTCCAAGCGGTTTTATCCAAGGTGTATCACCTTGGATAACATCAGATGCGATGTGGATGAAAACTTGTGGCCTAACCCTGAAGATCGCAGGGATTAGATAAAGGAATTTTGTGCTTTTTTTTAGTTCTCCCTTTTTACTGGGCTTTTTGCTGTTGCTTTTTTGTTCATGGATATTTTGTTAACTTTACAGTAAACAATACTGTAAAACGTTTTCTGTTGTATCATACTGTAAACAGTATTTCTACTATACCTCCTGTAGTAAACAGTAAAGAAAAAAAAACTGATTAGCTTTTTACTGGAATGCTTTTGAATGTGAACATTACATGTGGATATACAGTACAGTTCCCAACCAAAAAATTTGGCGTAAAAAACCGTGGATTGCATGTTTTGCATGCAAATACCTGTAAAACTGAAACATAAAAGTCTATGCAGTTTTTGTAATGTCCACAATAGCCAGTATTTTGAAACCTGGTGTACTTTGATTGGCTGCATGTTCCTTGTGAAGTGAAAACAAGAGTTATTCTTTGAAAGAATAATTTCATTTTGAGTCAGATGTCCAGTGTTTTGGTAAAATTAGTGTGTGCAGAGAAAGATGTCTTCTATTTTGAAATGAAGAGTTAGTATATAGTTAACAAAATGTGCTTTTGAGAAGAAAATGATCTATTTGTAGGTGTAAGTCTGTGTTAAGAGTTTAGAAAAAGTATTTTAAGTATAGGTAAGCGCTCGTTAGCGATGGAAAAAAACTGTATTTGTGTAGCCTACCTTGTCATAGGAGCAGTGATTTGTGTTTCAATGTATAGGCCTATATGCCTTTTCCAGAGAACTGCACCAAAGGCAACTGATAAACACCAGTTAGGCACTTTGCAGCCTGTGCATGAGACTGAGAGCTACAAATGTAGTTTATTATAGACATCAGGCCAAAACGGATAGAATCTAATATAACAACTCCCTTAATGAAGGTTAAAATGTTCAGTCATTACTAATATTGTTTTTTAGAGGGTTGATGATCATTTTGTCAGGTGTAGTTTGTGGTGCTATATTGCATTATACACACAGACACGTTTACTCACTGATATCAATAGTTTGCAAAATGTAATAGATACACCTGAACCCAATGGCCGAGGTCCATAGACTTTATGTAGCGATTAAGTGGTGCGTTAAATCAGTGATTAATTAAGGGTAAATGCAACCTATTTTATCTATGCCAAGGTAATGCTAATCGACCTTAACCACGGCCACATAATGATACCGTCTTTAACTTTATTGCATAATTAGACCTGGCCAACCAGACACACCCCTGGCACCCCCTGATGCTCAGACAATAAATGTAAAGATAAAGTACAGTGAGAGCGGCTCCTCCCTGAATACTGAGCTCTACTTTCCATTGACCTCAGACCATTATGCTGCAACTAACAAGCAGTTAGTCTAAGAATGTCGTTTTTTTCTATTTATTTTTTTCACTTTCTTTAAGATAACAGAATCATAATTTATGGATCTTAATGAAAAATCACTCATGTTAAGGGGACTAATATGTATGACAGTGTGGAATGTGGTGCAGATCGAAATAAAAATTTGGATCGAGTGAATTTGAATGTGGTTTCATAGGGGGAATTCTGGGTCTTGGCCTAGTTCCTAGGTCAAGGCTGGCTAGTGGCTACCCAAGGTGAAAGGGTTTTCTCTGTCAGGGTCCCGAGGCTCTGGAACTCCCTGCCTGATGAGGTTCGGCTCGCAAAATTAACAACAATCTTACAGGAAAGCATTTCTGAAACGCGACTTGTTATTTTTTTCATTACAACAATCAGTCTTATATAGTTCCAGTGGGATGTTCCTGACCATGGCTCAGTTAACGAGAGAAAGAAGGGATACAACAGCCACTGGCAGTCTCTCTGAGGACACATGCACAGAGAAAAACGAAAGGATTCATGTAAATGTGGTAGATGATGCATTGAGTGAGAGATGAGATGCTGTTGTTAATAAACAGAGAATATCTATGCCAAATGACTTCAGGGAAAGTTTAGCATGGGTCTCATTCATTAGAATAGTTTCTTATTTTTATCTACCTCTCCAGTGAGCATGTTGGGTACAGATGCTTTATGTGCACTGAATGCAGTTATTTACTCTGCGCTTTATAAAAAATAACTTCTGTACATTCAACTGTGTTGCAGTTATATTGGTGGCCAGCTCAATCTCAGGATTTGTCTTCTATGTTGATGATGCAGAATGTTCAGTTTGGCTAAATCATATCCAGCCTTAGGACACACACACACACACACACACACACACACACACATGAGACTGATGTTATTTCCATTAAGGCCTCTTTACCACTCAATTTTCTGTTCCATAACATGGTGAAATTTTGTTCAGCTTTCTTTTCTGTTCCATTGCATCCTAAATGCCAGTATCTCTTTGCTTTCACCTCTGAAGGTCAGCAACATTTATGGCAGAGAACTGTCCAGAGTTTCTGAAAATTGATTGCAATATATGCCACAGGGATAAATGGAGTTTTTGATTATGCTCCCATGTTGGAAGTGCATTCTGTCAGTATGTGAATGATCTCCCAGTGGGTTCCTTCTGCGGAATCATGCAAATCCATTCCCATTCCCCTCCTAAAACATTTCAACAAACAATGTCACAGAGTATTACTTGCCAAGCTGCTGCTTAGTCAGCCAAGGGTACACTTTTGAAAATGGATGCCATCTCTTCACCAGACAAACTGCTGTCTATAGCACCTCCTCCTCACACAAAGACAGGAATGCCCTCTCTCCTCGGCATAACTCAGTACTTCATGCAACAATACTGAAGAGGACATTGTCCTTCTCGCGGCCACACTGAACTCTGCACCTGATCCTCCATCAGTGAACTGAACACACGCTCTTACATCTGCCTCAGCCTTGGGCTTGAGAGACTATATGTTCCCTTTAACCTGTATTTGCATGAAAAGGCTGGCTTCTCCTTGGGCATTGTGGTTTATAATCATGTCTCTCAACTCTGCCCTATGGCTTTTTATTCTTTAAAGCTGGGCCTTGTAGTCCAGGGAATGACAGTTTGTTTGCAACCTCTGCTCAACAAGCTGAGTTGTATGCCCTGAGATATGCCTCGGTTTTGGCTGAGATGTAAACTCAACAATGACACCTCACGGAGATACCCTGATATGGATAGAGGCATCCATAACTATGTGCTAACTCTATCTTACATTTTGAGAAAGTTTCACTTACAGGTTTTTGCTAACTGACCAGAACTTAGTAGCTATCCATCCTTTATACGAGACATTGGGTTTGTAGAATAACCAAAGTTTCTCTTAGATGGGAAAGACCATATCAGGAGTTGCTGACCACGGTGAGGGTGGGAGGGAAAGCAGAACTGATCAATGCCACGAGGTGCCAAAAAGAACAGATCAAGATAAAAAGGTTGTACTGTGCAAAATGACGGAAGACAGAGATTTCACAATAGTAGACAACAATCATCAATGGACATTAAGCTTACACAGTTTTATAATTTGGCCATGACACAGATCAAAACATAGCGAATTCCAACATTGTCAACAAGTCAGCGATGCACCTCTAGGTACGACTGTTGCAACAAGACAACAGAGCAAGAGGAGTCATGATCCTAAGCACTCAATTGATAAAAGTGTTTGGGCCTATACACACATTGATCTTTTATGTTTAGATTCCTTCCAATCAGTTTCTACTGGATTATAGCTGTTGATTCTAATAACTTGCAAATGGCAGTTGCATGTACATGTAGTATCAGTTGTAAATGATTTCAAAGCCAATTTCTGGAGGCCTTTTCTAATAAGCAGCCAAGTTTGTTAGCAAGAGTTTTCAGGATCATCGAGATGGTTCACTTCTGGGTAAAAGCAATGCCTACTGACCAATCAATTCTCTCGCAACATGGCTTCACTATTCATAGATGATGAACGGCTTTGATGGTGAGAGGGTTTCTTCGGAGAACAATTTGCTCAGAGACCAACAAACCTCTTTGGCTTTTCCCTATTTGTATAAGAGGAACCCTCATTATTGCAGAGGACCACATCATCAGCAGGAGTGCACGCCTGTGTAGGAGGGACACTCCTGTCTTCTTCATTTAATTCTTTTTTTCTTTTGGCTGCAAGCAACATCAAAGCCATTTTATTTTGCTTTTGTACACTGACTACTCTATCATCCTACAACAGAGACTGATTGAAGAACTAAAGCCTGTTGTACTTATAGGATATGAAATAAAGTATGTTTCATATGTATTTGTTTGTCTGCCTCCAAGTGGTTTTGATACCGCCCGTTTTGGAGCTGAACGAATAAACAAAACATTTTCATACAAAGCCATCAGAAAATATCTAAACAAAATTATTGATTGGAATACAGAAATATTATAGGTTGCTTGAAAATATATCCTTGCAAGTTGACTTGCGCATATTTAAGATTATACTGAAAGACAACCAGTGTAACATCTTGTGGTTCTTAAAGAAGTTTCAGGGTTGTTTTATTCACATCATTTTCATTATTTTACTTATTCACCTTCATTTGAAATGTTTTTGTGCTTAAACCCATTTTTTTGAATTATAAAGATCGAAAAAGGTATTGTCATTGTGATCAGTCAGTGCATTAACATGTTTGAGTGAAATTATTCATGTTTATGTGACTAAGACATCGCATTTAGTCGGTCGGAAAGGCAATAGAGATTTATATCTCTCTGGAGCTTTTACCCTTTCCTTGGAAAAGTTAAGTGGTGTGGGGGCCTAATGTGATCAGGGATCCTTACTTTTTGGGAAAATGACCACTGTTTGGTTATGTTATATGGAACTCAGACCATCTGTAGGATAGATATTTGTGTTTGATGTTGAGCTCTTGATTAAAAAGAGAGAACTGCTGTTCAATTTGCTTTTGTAATAACGCATAAGTGCCATTGTTATCTTTGATGTCAGACTGGCTAGTCATTAAAACAAATTGTTTCTAGGTATCCGAGATATCATTGTCAACTGGGCTTAGTGGGAGCTGTTATTCTAAGAAGAGGCCAACTATAACCTTATCTTAATTGAAGTTTGGTTGGGGAATAATGGTTAAATAGATTAAATTGTGTATCTCACATATGGGTCTTTATATAAATATATCTACATTCATCCAAGTCAACACAGAGTGTGTTGTTTTATTCGTTTGTTTTCATGATCAAATATTCAAGCGTAAAACTCACTGCCTCCACAGGGACTCACTGTGAAACTAACAAAAATCTCTACATTATCTCACATAATGGTAGAAAATTTGTTCTGCTGTCACATCACCTGAACTTCATGGAAAAGTCTTACAATGCTGCTGTCTGTCAGCGTAACTAAAGCTGAGTTTGCACAAACAGAAACAGCAAAAAATCTGAGGCAGATGGAGTAAGAGGTGGGGCATGAGTCTGAGAATAAGGGGATGGTGCACAAACACAAAACAACATAAGAATGATAGTATCACACTGGAATCCAATTTGGAGGCCCAATCAGAGCAATGTGAAAGGAGTGTCAAGCTGAGGTGAGGTGGAACGACTTGTCTGATGAGACTCTGTGAGCGCACATCAGCAACCATCTCGCTTCACGGATAAGAGAGAGATTGTTGGCTGGGAAAATCTCTGAATGGTTGTGAATCTGACATAGTTGTTTAATAGAAAGGGTTGATCTATTTGAATCAGGGTTTGGATCATGAACTGTCAGAGAAAGAGTAGAGCAGAATTGTACCTTTTATAAAAGCTTGTTGCCAGAGCAACCATACGTATGCTAACCTTTCCTTCAAGTCCGTTTCTTTTACTTTGCTATTAGTGCCCTCAGAAGCACAGTGAAAGTGAAAATCAAGTGTTGAAAGCGATCATAATGAATTAAGCAGCACTGAGAAAATAAATGTGTTATATATAGTCCTATTTATTCCTTTATCTCATTTACAAGTCAGTTTCTTTGCCAGTTCTTCATCCTGAACTAAATTCACATTGGATCATTCTGCACCATTAAGTCCAACGCAAATGTTCACTGCACAATCTTTCTCTGTTGCTTTAACTCAACCATACCTCAACACATTTGGTTATTTTCCAAAACGACAATCTCTCCATTAGCTTAACCATTCTGTGTGGCACATACACTGCAGAAGTTAAAAACTTTTTCAGAGATAGTCCACTAATTACCTACTCACTACTAGGAGAAGTGAGTACATGGACGCGGCTCCAAAAGAGGCTAACAAAGTACATTTACGCTAAAAACATGGTGTGAATGGCACAATTTTAGTCAAATTTGAATGTCTGTGCTTTTGTTTCATACGTTTGTATGAGAGCACAGTACGGAGGAGTTTTCTGTTGTTTTTTTCTGTCGTTTTTGTACGTTTGAAGAAGTGATCACCATTTATTTCAATTGTATTGGATTCGAATGCAACGCTGTTTACCCCAGAAACGTGTTTTGTGGAATCAAACATTTCACCAACCGCTCCATCTGCATAGTGGTGAGAAGATAATGAGGGGATTTAGATTTTTGGGTGAACTATCCCTTTAAAATATTGGTGTTGGATAAAAATCCTGAAACAATTGAAGGTGGCGGTTCCTGGTTCTAATCCCAGTTCTGCCGGTGTCTTTCTGTGTGGAGTTTGCATGTCTTCCTCATGTCTGCCTCGGTTGTCTCCAGGAAGTCTTCATACCACAGCCCAAAGACATGCAGATTGTTGTGAATGTGTGCATGAATGGTTGTTTGTCTCTGTGTGTTGGCCTTGCAATGCACTGATGACTTATCCAGGGTGTACCTCGCCTGGCCCAATGTCCGCTGGCATTGGCTCCAGCTCAATCTGCGACCCTAAAAAGATAAGCGTTGAGATAATAGATGGAAGAAACAATTGTCTGGTGTCAACATCCTTCATCTTGGCTCAGGGAGGATTTTGACAGAAGAAGTAAGTGTGTACAGAACAATCAGTGGGGGTTGCCAGCTCTGCAACAAGGTCATGATCTCACTGAATTCCCACTAAACCATCTTTGTTGTATAGGTTCTCATAGACACTGCGGTCCGGCATGGAAGCCTGGTGGATGAGTGACTTGCTCACCTGCAACATTTGCTGTCAGATAAGAGAAACTATACCTTTAGCTGCACTGTTTTATCAAATACCCAACTCTTTTCAAACATAAGGAGCAATTGATCCTGAATTTATACATTGGAAAGTAGAGATGCACTTGTATATTTCTGAATGCAGTTCTCAATGCTTTTTTAAGTATAAGTATCTCACTGCCAGCAAAGGGTCAGAGCTATAAGATGATTAAAGATCTTTCATGGCCATGTAATGTTTTCTTAAAAACCTGAACTTGTCATGACAGTGGCCTGACACGGAACTGTCTTGTAACCGTGGCCTAACCTCAGAGTACACCTTGTTAATGTTCTTGTAAACGTCTTTCAACTCTCCCGAAGCCAGATCATATTTCATTTTTCTATTGAAAAGAGTGCACATTTTAGTTCATAATCGCCTCTGCATTACGCCAGGGGCCCATTCGTCTCTGGCTCCTCTGATTTATGTTTCACTAATCTCTGCTCGTGGGCTTGTACGGAGTGTGAATGGAGCTAGTGGCTGACCTGGATATCTGAGAGCATTATACAGCATTGCAGGGACTCTCCAGCTTTGGGAAATTGTGAGGATGGCACAGTGCTGTGAGTACACATTGTTAACACGTCCTGTGCTTGGAGAGCCAGCTCCATGGGCAAGTTAGTGGCTGCACTTATCAATTAGCTCCAACTTACTGTTGCTGCAAGAGGAAATCACAAAACCACTTTGAGGTGTTTTATTTTCTATGTATCCTTTATACATATAGATGATGAGGTGCAAGACTTTTTTTCCAAGGGAGTCATTAAAATGTTGCACTAACCAACCAGCTATATTTGAGATGAAAGTATTTCTTAATTTCTGTGGTTTATGTGGGGTCTGTGCAAACTGATGTGAAGGTTGGGGTTCTGTGTTGAAGTGGACTAACTCGGCTTTGGCTGTGGTTGTTTTCTGGAGTGTAATTTGCACATCAGGGAGAGCATTCCAGCTGTGATGAAAGGAAGCTGATTCATAATTCATGGAGTTGTAAATGTGGGTGCAACGGGCTAATGGGCAATGTGCTGTTATGTAATGAAACACAGCATAATGAAATTTAGCAATATTGTCTGACCCCTGTGATAGGAACTGGGGATTTCTAATGAATTTAAGACTTATGGTTTATCATGTCAAGATTGATTTAATTTCTCCGTAAAATACGGCAACCCCCCTTTGTGCGAAGGTGAAGTCATTATGAAGAGTATATATCCAACTCTCACATTCTCTCTATATCCATCTCTCATCTTCTCACTGTCACCGCCTGCAATGGAAATAATTGACATGGGTCTCACTTTTGAAAGTGACACTTTAAGACTCTGTTGGAGCACAGGTCAAACATTCTTGAAAAAATAAATCATTAAAACGGAGAGATAAAAGAAAGGCAGGAGGACAGATTATAGAGGGAAAAGGATAAACAGAGAAAGGGTGGGAGAAAGGGACGGCAGCAGCATGCTAAAGAAGTGCAGTTCCTTTGTTCTCATGCCACACGCAGGAAAAGGCCACATCAATGCTGTTGGCTGTTTCCAGTGAATAGCAGGGAAATTTAAAAAAAAGAGTGGCGAGAGAGAGCTCGGCGAGAAAGTGAGCATATGAGATTCTGGAAGGGACTCAGTCCTCCCTGTCACTCGACCACCCTCCCCAGAAAACACAAAGAGCATTATGCATGAAGCCCAGAAGGTCTCTGAGCACGCACCATGCTGTCGCCCAGCTCCGCCATTACAAAGTCGCTCCGACACCATTCCTCCAGGAATTCACAGTGCTGCATAACACAATGAAATATGTTCAAATCAATGAGGAGGTTAAGAGGTGATAATTCTTACAGCTTTCAGCCTTGACCACCTCCTCGCTGCCCCTATTGAAGTGTGACTAACAGCCACCTTTCAGATATGACATCTCCTTCCCTCTGGGTGGAGGCAGAATAGAAATGGCATGCCGGAGCCATAAAAGATATTCAAATACATTGTGTCCTTTTTCCTTTTGAAGTCTCAAAGTGCTGTCTTGGATTTTTCAGATTTTTGTGGATTTTCTCCTGGGTAGAGGAGCAAAACTGCCTTATTCTGCAGTAAAGTTTATAGTGTTGGGACACCAGATATGGGTGTGGCAATCACCCAAACGTTGTGCAGATATTTTTTAGCAGACACAATTAGAAAAGGAAAAAAGACAAAGATAAAAACCTGAATCAGACTGAATGAGCTATGTGATGGCATGTGCTGATAAAAGGGCACCTCATAACACAACTACCGGCACAAATCCCAGCGTGTCAAGGAGTCTCTTGGATAAACCCAGTCAAAGATCTTTACTTTCTGCTCGCTGATATGCATGTTAATGCTGATATATTTCTGGGGTTTCCTTTTCCTGTATTCATCTGCACGGCTCGAGGTTTGTTCTCATTATACCTTTACTGTGCTGTTATAGGGTAAGAAAATATGACTTGAAATTCATATGATGACACAGTCTTGACACTTATAATTAATTTATCTATATACTTTTCACCCTATTCATCTGAAATTAATACATGTGTAACCAAGGACGTGTGCGACACCATTCAGCGCGTGGTGAGACAGTGAACTCTTCCCCTGAAGACTTTAAGAACATCTTGTTCTATGAAAATTGATAACACATACTCTGTATTGCTGTCTTTATATTCAGCAATACATAGTAAATACTTTGAGAAGCTGCAAACATTTTTTATTCGAGAGCCTTTTCCAGTGATGTCTAGGTAATCTATACGTGGTCGAGATTAAGGCCTGAGGATGTTGAACCTCCTACATATTGTTAGGCCCTATGACAATGGATGGATACCGAAATCCAGTTCTAATCAGACACCAGGATGTGCAGCAGCAATAACCACGAACCGAGTGCTGGGAGAAACAGCCAGAGATGGTGGCGGTCTGCACGGCCAGTAAACCGAGGGAAGGAAGGGAGGAGCATACTGCTTGTGTGACACCTGCACACCAAGCTCATCAGCCGTCAGTATGGGGGTCCCTGACCCGGCTGTGGGGAGACAACGGATGACGAATGCGAAGTGGAAATATTTTTCTGTAATAACCACTGAAGCCCTTATTTTGTGTTAAATAAATGTAGTCGGGTTAGGTTTTATTTAACATAAACTCAAAACTGTTAAAAGTGAATCTGTTAAATGTCATGTTCCAATTTAAGAAAAAAGTGTTGGTTCTGGCACCATTTCGGCACCATTATAAAAATATTGATTTAGAGCACCAGAATTGGAAAAAAAAAAAAATGATGCCCAGCCTTACATGTGATTTGTGAGAATGGACCATACAAATATATCTGGATTTGATCAAACATATTCCGCAGTTAAAATGAAGGAAACGGCAGCATTAAGCATTTGGACTTCTGCATGTTGACCCTGACTCTAACGATTCAAGAAGACGCTGTAATAGCATGGACATCTCTGATCAAAACTACATCACTGGAATACACATTCTGTTTAAAGAACCTCACAGAAACCCTTTAAGAATAAGGCCACCATGAAAAGTGCAGTGTAATGGCTGAGCTTTGTGAGGGCCAGAAAGACATGTGTCATTTAGAATTCAGCTGCGTCACCCGAGAGTCCGAGCCAGTCCAGACAAATATTGGTTTTGTGTCAAAAAGCTACTTGAAAGTAAGATGTGATAATCTTTCTGCTAATGGCCTGGCAAAGGCCTCCTTATTATTCTGGCCCGAGCCTCCCTCTACTTAGGGTGTCTCCACAAGGTTAATTAGTGGAGGGTCCCCTGAGGTTCCCCACGCGATGTAGGCTTAGGATAGTGGAGGTGCCTCTACACAAACAAGGTTAATGGAGCCTCAGATAACTGCCCTTCTTCTATTCCCCTCATCCACATGCATCCACATGGAGAGTGCATGCTACTGCTGTGCCTGGGTTATTCATCAGACTTTAAGGTGGAATGGCTGGCTGCCTTGGGAGTTTGAACTGTAGGTATTAGCTATTGAGATGACATTCACATCTGCTTGCGGTCATTGCATTATTTAAGTAATACTTCAGGTGGCTATGGGGAATGGCAGTATGGTAAACAAACAGTTCCTATTTCCGGCTATAATGTGTGTTGAAAACAAAGAGGTTTAATCATCATGTGTCAGAGTGCAGAAACAGCAACAACAGGAAACATTTTCGCTAATAAAAAATGCAGTTGGATATCATTTCGCTGGGAAAACCATTTTCCGAACTATCATCCATCAGCGATCTTGCAATGTAGCAGCTTTTCTGATGTAGGCAATAACGTCCTATTGAGCTAATCTGGAGCCCATGGATGAATCTGTCATCATTTCCCAGGAGAGAGAGAGAAGGAGAGAGAGAGAAGGAGAGAGAGAGATGCAGTAACACCAAGCCGAAATCAAAGAAATAACACACAGAGAGAGAACGGGGCCCTCCGAAGGTCAGGGTGTCACAAATGATTTTGCATCAGGAGTCACACTCCGAATCGCACCCTTGACTAAAGTGTGTCTTGGAGCCACTCCTGAGATGTATGGTTGAGCACATTGCACCTTCACATTCACACCTCGCCTGCCCCACCTTCCTCCTCCTCCCACCCCGGTGACCTCCTCCAGGAACAACATGATTTATCACACCAATATCCCCTTCAGCACCATGCCGATTGCTTTGATTTCTCTATTGACATTTCCTACCATCCTGCCCGCATGCATTTTTCATGCTCGTCCCAGAACGCTGGAGATGCACCCAGAGATGATGGTCATGAAGACCCTCTGCGTTTCAGAAGTTTTATGCGCATCAGTCATATCTACTTTTTGATCTGTAGGTTAAGACGCTGGCCAATGCAGCTCAGTCCGCCTCTGCACATCTTCTTGTCCATGTGATGACATCCCCTTCAGAGGGAAGGGGATGAGAGACATCCTGCTGCTTCTTCAAGGTCACAGGCAAGGTGGGCGCTGATGTGCTGGAGGTCTGTGAAGGGAATGAAAGGCGGGAGAGGAGCAGCTAAAAGTTTTAAAGCATGACCCAGTCTTCCTTGAGTGACGAAGGTGGCACAGCGTGTGCCGAGAGGCTTGTGAGGGAATCTGGCTCCTCTTACTCTCCTATATGCACATCTAAGCATTTTCCCAGCCTCTGCTGTCCCTGCTGCTGTGTTTATGAGTGATTGTGTTTGTGCACGTGAAGATGTATGCGTGTTTGCGGCCGTCTGTGCGTGCTCCTATGTTTATCAGGTGCAGTGCTTGGTTTTGTTTTGGTTGTGAATTCCATGCGCCACAGTGCAGTCATCCATGCTGTGTGATACTGAAGCCGGAAATAAAACGGTGGTGATCTATTGAAGCCGGCATCTCAGATGACACCTCTCCATGCTGTTGAAGTTTTTCAGCATCCGTTTCCCATTGTGGGAATACGAGGACGTCTCCATAACTCCTCCAGTTCGCAGAGCAGCAAAAACTCTTAAATGGATATGATCTGCTTGGTATCTCCAGTGTAAAGATGTTCAGCAACGTTCGCTCATGCATCCGCTCGTGTGCACAGATGATTACCAGATCGATCATCTTCATGAGTGCTTCTCTAATGTGACATCATAATGTGACATCTCTCCTGTTTGATCCAAGCCAGTTATTTCCATCCAGGGAACTGCTGCGAAAACCGTCAGGGACATGGCTCACATGTAGACCCAAAACTTCACAAGCTCTTTTTGATGCGTCCGTCTCCAAGCATGGAGACCCACCGACTGTGTCATTCCGACGCACGTTAATGGAGGGCCTCCAGCTGAGCATGGCTGACAGACATCTGGAGGAGAGAGATAGCTAAGATGTGGCAGCTCCTGTCGCTGTATTGATTCACTCTCCAGCACTGACATCCAGAGCGGACACCAGCCAGGCTTTGGCAGTCTTATGTTCTTGTGCTGTTATGGATTTAGTGAAAGTTTTTGCAGGTGATGCTGAGGTGTGTCAGTCAGCGCCGGGGGCAAAAGTCGTCCCCGCTCTTCTGCTGGAGTGAAAAATGTTTACTGTGTCATAATGTGTCCGAACTCTCAGGGAGCAAATGGTGGGATGAAAGGGTGGGCTGGAGCTCATACATATGCATGGCTGTGACATTGTGAACTCCAAAGGTTACCACACAGAAAATGATGACTAATTATGGTTGCCGTCTGTCATATCAAAGGATGTGCTGAGCACGGGGTGGCAATGACCGTCCCCTCCTCCGCCCATCTCCTTCACTTTCTCTCTTTGTCCCATCTCTGTCAGTCCTGTGTCTATGTGGTGTCTCTCTTGCCTGTTTCAATTTCCCTGTCAGGCAGTCTGCTTGCTGTCTGTGTGACTAAGCTGTTAGATTCCTGGCTTGTTGACTCAGCAGTTAAGTGCATTAATTTCCCATCCCTCTAACTCACTTTGTATTCTGTTGGTGAAAAAAAGAAAAAAAAGAAAAACTGTTCCCTGGTTCGCTAATGCCACATTAATCTATATGTAAACATATAGTAAAACAGTGTCTAAAAGTGCAGCTTTGAGCAGGATCACGGCCCCGTAACCAAGCCCAATAGCTTCTTTCAGAACTTGCATGCACTTACGCCACCTTATTCTGGGATGCGCCGTCTGTACGTCTGGCCTCAGTGTGTCATATACATATATTCACAGAGGTCAGAGTTGGTGCTTGGCAATGTCTGGTTTTCTTGAAATATGACAGACTTAGTGTGAGTGCGGCTGAAGTAAATTGACCAATCTGGATTCAGTAGGAGAAAGGGTCATTAAAGTGTCCAGACTATGTGTGTGTGAGTGTGTAAAAAAGTGTGAGGTAGGCAGGCAGGCAGGCAGGCAGGCAGGCAGGCAGGCAGGCAGGCAGGCAGGCAGGCAGGCAGGCAGGCAGGCAGGCAGACAAGCGAAAGCAAAACCGTTGGAATGCTTGCAGGCCCTTCCCTCTCCCTCTCTGGTGATCTGCTACGCCATGCTGTCACGTTAATAAGATGGGCAGAGCCGGGCTGTAATTGTCTCATTGACTTTTGGGGAGGGCCCTGCAGTCAGGAGCACGGTGCAGAATTCTCCTTTGAACCCACATCTTGGAAACGAGTTTAACAGGCAGCTCAGACAGAAGAAGACGCACAAAGAGGAGAGGGTGAGTGACAGTATAGAAACTAAGAAATACAAGGAGGACAACAGAGGGCAGGAAAAGAGGGGAAGTGTTACACAAAACAAAATAGATTTTGGCCCGGATTTGGCTCGCACTGTCATCCGGCCCACATAACACATAGAATGATGGCACTTGGGCAGTCCTCTCCTGTTTGTCAGATCTGAGCCACAAGTAAGCCATAGTAATACCGCATGACAACCAATTAATTAAATTTGTTTTGTGTTAATTGGGCCAAAGTCATTTTTTACCATATGGGCTTAGTTTAGGTTCACATCCAGATTTCACCTCACCCAGAGCTCCGCACGTTTGCCAAGGAAAGACAACATTTGATTTGGGATATTTTGGCCACATTTGCTATTTTACAGGTGGGCCACTTTCGGCTCTCATCCATTTTGTCTGGGCCATAAGGAAACCAGAAGGGCTGAGTCACCGCCTGAAGTGGCTCAGATCCGTACGATATCTGGGATCCGAGGGTGACATCTGAGACTGAAGTGGAAAAAGACAGTGGGATGACAGATAAATAGAGATAGACAGTGTGGTCTAGACTCTGGGCAGGCCTAGGGTGTTATTTCCCAGCTGTGGTGCCCTGTGGGTTATTGGCCCAGCACCACGCCGCTGTGTAAGTGTGACATGAGGGTCGGACCTGACCGCACAGCCTGTTGGGAGCTGTGGTTCTCCCTCTCTGCTACTCTGACAGCTTGCAGCTCACTGACTGTAAACTGCCGATAGATTATTGAGGGAAGCCACAAATTAGTCGATCTGCCTCCACGTTTGCTCGCATTCCTCGGGGGAGCGGAGCAGAGGGAGGAAAAGATGGTAGATGCAATGTGGTGATTACCTAGGGGCCACTACGACTGGTGACATCCAGGAAAATGATCTAAAGTCTACAAAGTCTGACTTATCACATATGTTTGGTGACTGAAATAAACATTTGCATTTCCACAGCTACACAGCCATATGTGCTGTATCTGTAAATTCAGATGTTTGATATCAACCCACACATGCCGTAAAAAGTATGAGTTTCAGTCTCAAGAATTTCAATGTGTGTTTACCCGAAATATTCAATATGTTTTTTTAAACTCCATGTATTTGATTCAGTTTCAAATTCACGTTCTCTATCTTTGAAACAAAATGCTGTTTTGCTCTTTATAAGTGATTTTTAGTCTGCTTTTTGCTCCCTTATAAATACATATTTTTTCATTTAACATAAACTAAGCTTAATTCGGTGTCATAAAGCTGTACTGGAAAAAATTCAAAAAACCTACAAGGCGAAATAGTCCAAGATATAAAATCATATAATCACTATGTAATCTTTTAAAGTGTAGGAGGAACACATGATTGCAGCAGTTAATTAAAGCTATCTTTAGCAGCTAAACTAAACTAGCTAAAGCTCTAAGATTTAAGTTTGGTGTTTAGTGTGTTGGCTTTTATCCTTTGTATTGATTTAAGTTTTAATTAAGCCTTCAAGGCAAGTAAGAACTAAATACCCGGCTTTTCTAGTCGTAGGTTTTACAAAGCATCATGGATTGTTTTATAGAGTTCATAAATTCTGAAAGCAAGAGTATCTTGATGGAAGCAATTCTGAATGTTTGGGTGAGATAATGTAAAAATATACGAGATAAGCTTCTCCTGTGAAGGGCCCACTGAGCTTTCAAATACAAAATGTAAGATGGTTTGTAAAGAAGAAACACCAGTTGCTTTGTATTCTGGCAGAATAATGACATGATTGGGATCAGACTGCAGATAAAAAAACAGAGTTTTTGTTCTGCGATAAAGGACTACATCCCAAATGAGAAAAAGTTGAATTGCATTAGTTAGGGCCGTTGATATTCTGACAGTCCTGTCTGAATATCAATACCCTCGGGAAGAGAAAACGTCCCTAGTGAAACAAAGAAACAAGAAAATGTTCAAGCGTATCATATTTTAGTCACTCTGCTCGGCTTTGATTCTTAGTGGATTCTTAGACTTAAGTTGCTAGTTCCACTCTTCACTGAAACATGGCGACAAGGGCAGGCGTTTTACGCATGCGGCAAGAATTGTTGACATATTGAAATATTATGCCTGTGCAGCTCTTTTCACTTCATTTGTGCTCTGACTCTGTTTTTACATTAGACAGCAACCAAAGAACGTTTCACTAAGAATATGGATCACTGACTGCCAAAACCTCTCGCTCAAAAGAAGAGAGTTAAGAGCAAAATATCAAATAAACATGAGGCAAATTCCCTCCTTCTTGACACTAAAATGCTTCATATTCACATTTTGAACTTGTTTCGAGGTTCTACGCTGGAGATTTGGGTATTTGACCATAGCAGGGCTTAGAAAGAAGATCTATTGGCATTTGGCTGTAACTGTTCATCATCATCATTTCCTCCCCTCTGACTTGCATACCTGCCAAATTTTTTCCCTGGAGTCTCATATTCAAGGTCACCACCTGACACCCTCCTGTTGTGTCATTTCTCTTGGGAAACTCGATTAATCTGCATGGCCCTCAAACTTTTTTACAAATTATCATCACACATGGATCCATTAGTTCTGTAAGTTTGTCTGATGTTATAAAGGAGGCAAATGGTGCATGAAACAGAAGCAAGACAATTTTAACCTATGTATCCATTAGTTAGTCACATCCCGAAATTCAAGTGGTGAGCACAGTGCAGGCAGGCTTTATTTTGCAGAATGGAAGCTACTATTCCTTCCATGGAAGGGCTCTTCCACCCATGAACTTACTATTACCATTGGCAACTCTGTGGTAGCCCCCACCCAGACCACAAGGAACCTGGGTGTGACAATCGACAGTCAACTCTCCCTTACCACCAACATTGCCGCAACAACCCACCCTACCCTCAACAAAATCCCGAATGCTTTCCTGGCCTACTAATTGGTAAAACGAGCTCCCCATTGACATAAGGAGAGTAGAAAGTCTGCACATCTTCCGCCTCAGGCCAAAGACACATCTCCTCGGACTACACCTTGGTTAAGAAGATGATGTCTAATAAACCACTTTCAACTCTGATGTTGTTGCACTTTATACATTGCACTTCAATGTAGCACTTTGTAGGTTGGCTTTTTTAAGCTAATTTACTTGCATGATTCTTGTTGTTTTGGGTTTTTCCCCTCATTGTTGAATGCACTTACTGGAAGTCCCTTTGGATGAATGCGTCAGCTAAATTAGATTTAATGTAATGGATACTTACAGCGTATGTAGCTCGAAATGTCAGGGCCGGTGCGGACCAGTGGATAAGACTGCTGCAAAGTCTTAATTTTAATATGCGTAAAAATATATATGTATTGCGGTGTTGGTTTTAAAACCGCTTAATCTCCGAACGTGATCGCACATTTAGAAAATGTAATTATCATTTAGAAAAAATTCTGATGTTGTTAAAGAAACTACTGTGAACTTGCATCCTGACGGAAAAATTGCAAAGAATACAGAAACACATGTGAACCCTGATAATAAATAAGGAACAGAAGAAACAAATACATATCGTGTAATACCAAACTTTAATGTTGGAGGGTATGGTCTTGTCCTCCTCCGCTTCCTGACCCATATGGCTTCTCAAAGAGAATCTCATCCCCTTCTCTCTCTCCCTGTGTCATAATCACAGCTCTTTATGATTGGTTTGCCCTCTCTGCCCTTTCAAGGCGCGGCATGTAATGAGGGCTCTGGAGGAATGTGTGAGTGGGCTATTTAGTTATTCAGACAAGATCAGCTCACACATCCCACACTCTCTAACTTGACTCCCTACCAATACCTCTCAGCTGAGCACAGTGACTCTCTGTCCCGCTCACAAGGTCACATGCTGGATGAAGCTGCGGACAATTAACATCTGCGTCTGGACATGAAGAGTCTGATGAGTGTGTGTAATCACATGGTTAAAAGTATCCATTAGAATATTTAACTCCAGTCCACTGACAAATGTAAAGATGGATTGTGATTGTTTTAGAGTTTAATTGCTATAAACCCATCTAAAAGAATTATCTCTGCTAAATTACAAGTAACCAAACTACAAAAATGCAAAAAATAATCCATTAGTGTCCAAAGACCTATTACATGTTTGAATAGATTATTCCATTTTTGTGCCTGCTTATTTACAGAATCCATTCCTCATGTGTTATTTAGAACCACAATTCCTGCACACACATACACACACACACACACACACACACGCACACAGACAGACACACACACACACACACACACACACACACACACATACACATCCACTAACACTGAGTGAACTTTGTCACGATTCAAAGTTACATGATGCACACAGAACCTGACCTTTTCTCTAATGGGATTATCCAGATACATTAATCAGCAACTATAACTAAGATAACTATTTTTAAGCTGCACTCATTAACATCTTACAGCACAGCAACAAACAAAAATAGCATATTGGCCTCATGAATCCTTAAACATATACACACAGTCTGCTTATATAAAACCCCAAAAGAGCTCCAACAGTGGGATTTGAATAAACACATGCACACATCCCTGTGTAGGCATTCATCCATCCTTGCATGAATCCAACATGCACAGCCATAATACGAAAAATGCATAGCCTATATGCAGCAATTCAATCTCCAGGAATGTTTTATGAGCCAAATTCAAGTCCTACATACTTACCTAAACCTAATCCCTAAAACATTTAAATTTTATTTTTCTTTCTTGTCTTACAATTAGTTTAGTATCATTTCCCCTCTTGTTTTAGCATTCTAATCTTCTATTCATTCAGTCATCCTTCGAATATGAAAATATAAGTCATCTGTGTCATCATTATCTCAATTCTGGAGAACACATTATATATAAATAGATAATACATTAATAATAATTTCAATAATTTAATCATATTAAGACGCGAAAGTCAGAGGCCAAGCCAAAACAGACACACATGCACGTACACTCACACAGAGGTTTGTGAAGGTATCCTAATGAGCCGTGCTGAGGAGAATATTTTTTCATCTGTATTATTTATTTTTATTATATATTTTTGTCAGCTAGTTTGCAGGATTTCGCAAAAACTACTGAGTGGATTATCACAAAAGTTGTTTGAAGGATTCATTTTCAGTGCATGTAATTTGGCAGAGTTATGTGCTCTCTGAGTGCCCTTTAGCTTAGGACATTGTACTGACTTCTATTCATTGCATATAGCCTATCAAACCTTGTTCCCAACCTTAACCGAGACCAATCCATGTCTAACACTAACGTTCACCTAACCACACATCACACACAAACACATATTACTGAGAACATGACCTTGGTGTCATGGTGGCGTCGACCTTTGCAGGAGAGGTTTCCTTTTCTTCATATCAGTTTTAACATGAGCAGAGCAACAGTGGTGAACATCATATCATGTATATGTGTTTGTCAGGAAGATCATTTTCTAAAAGCAGTAAATAATGTGTTTGTAGCTACAAATAAAAAGTCAGAAGCAGACCTGAGAACTTTTCATGGGACAGAACTTTCAGGCTCTAACCTCTAACATGTAACTACACTGTATGGTTGGTTCACAGTTCACAGTGCACGTGTGTTCGCGTGCACACTGGACTGTGAGTGTTCACGTGGTGCATGTGTGTGTGTATCCCTGGAGCTCCGCCTCCCTCTGCCCGTTGACCTATGAACGGCTCAGCGTTAACGCGCACATGCTCGCTACGTCATTACTCCGTGGCTCTCCGTGTCAACATGGCGGCATCCATGGCATCCCAGGCTGCGAGAGGACTGAGGACAGCAGCTTCTAAACACGTCCTCCTCGACAAACTCAAGGTACAGCTGCAGCGGACATGACCGGGGATGAATGTTCCTCCTCTCCCAGCTCTGGTTGGCTGACGTATGTTTGTTGTCATCGTCTCAGGGAGCTGTCAGAGTCGTTAGCTTGCTAGCTAGGTTAGCATGTGTAAGAGGTGTCAGATCAGAGTTAAAGGGGGGGGCAGACCTCTGCTCACAGCTCATGTCCTCACTGTGACCTACAGCTCCTGTAATGACTTTAGCATTCATATGATGGAGTTTTAGTAGTGTTCGTTAAAATAACGCGGACTTTGCTGGGACTTAAACTGGCCAGTTATGCACTCTTGTCTTGTTGCTACAGTCTTTTTCTACCACTCTTGACTAAAGTGTAAAATACATCATGTTTAATAGCTTTGACTAACCTGTGGATCTGAATCAATCCCTATGCAGAGGCTCCTCATTAACAGAACAGACAGTCCATGTTCTCAGTGTGGCCATAAAGCTCAGAGAGATAATGCTGTGCCTATAGTTTCAGATAAGAAGTGTAAAGGTGAACTCCTGCACTTCGATCCCGATCTGTCCCTGAGCTGCAAACAACTGCACAATTCTCCTGGTTTGTCTGTTTGTCAAATGATCCCGGTTAACGTTGTCTTCTGCTTTGCAAACCGAGCATTAGACCGAATATTTAAAAACAGGGTTTCTCAGAGGGCTGAGGTACTTTGATGGTGTTTTCACACGTATACATTATGGATGAAAGGTTCATTGTGTAGAATTTAGTGACATGCATCCACGTTGCAGCTGATAACCCCTCACCTCCACCTCCCCCTCCAAACATGAAAGAGAACCTGTGGTAGCCTTCAGTTTTTATAAAAAACTCAAAAGTTGTTAAGTCTGTCCAGTTTGGACTACAGTCAAAAACATTGCAACCTTTGTAGAGGACCCGCTCTAGATGTAAGTATTTAAAGGATAAATAAACAGCAATTAATACAATTGAGATGATTACTATCTGGTGAAAACGTCACTAGGATGACTAGTTTTGGCCAATAGATCCCTTTCACGTAAATCTTAAACACTGGACCTTTTTTAAAGCAAAACACATGTTGTTTTAACAACATCTGCCCTGACTGCTCCGACCAGGATTTGTCGGTGCTAAGTACAGCTGTGAACAGACCCAAATGTGTCCTGTGATCCCATCACTCAAACCACATTCAGAGGGGATCTGGGAAGCATGTGGCAACATCCTCTTTGCTGAGTGTACGCAAATGATGTCTGCTGATCTACAGTTTCACAATGAATCAAACACCCCGTTTCTCTGTAATTGCTCTCGCTTATAGTGACACACACACACATTGACAATAGACACATCTGTAAACTCTGTACTGGGTAAAAACAACATCATTTAGTCTTCCCAAACAGAAATGATGTACGTGTGTCTTTGCATATAAAGCAGGGAAGTGAGATCTAATCACAAGTGGTCACAGCAGAGACATTCAGGATACATTTTAATGCCATGTGTTACCAGACACACTTTAAGTCCTCTTGTGATCAGATCTCTCAGCAGAGATGTTAATACCAGTTCAAAACAGGACATTAGACATTGGCTAGAGGAAGAAAAGTGAAACAATGATGCTCACTGGGGAAGTGAACACTTTTTTCTGATATAATCCTTCAAATTTTACATGTGATGCACTGGCATTGGTAACACAAGCCATATGGTGAATGGACTTCAACTCCAATGTCCTCATCATTTCATTGATATCTGAAAATCTAACAGTGTTTCCCCAGAATTCAGTTAAGTTGGACGCCTGTAGACAGCCCAGTGTCCCAGTGGTCTCCAGGCAGCTTACTGAGATGCTGTGGAATTAGCTCAGTCTTTTTGAAACCTTTATCTTTGACAGATTGAGTTCTTGACTGTTTGACATATTTTCTCAGTTTCATTTCTGCAGTAAAGATGTCAGGAGATGCTACAAATTCCCTTTTCACTCCCCATGAGTTTACCTTCTCTCTGGCAACAGAACAGGTTACATCCGCCTTCTGAAACTCCTGCAGTTTACACTGGACTGACCAAACAATGATTAAGTCTGGAAGACTCTCTGTGAATAGACTCAAACACTTGCTAGTACAGCAACATTAAGCTGCAAGCAACCCATAATGCAACACTCTGTAAAAGACTGTAATGGAATATTAGAAATAAGAGACAAGATACAGTTTTATAATATGTCCGATTGTTGTTTTTTATGTCCAATGCACCACACCATGGCAATTTCCTGTATGTTCAAATATACTTGGCAGTAAAAATAATTCTGATCATAAGACAGCATATGTATAAAAAAATTTCATTTTATATATAAAATGAATCACTTTATAGATATAATAAGAAAATATTTATTTGAGTTTAAGTTATTGAAATATAAATTGAGGCAATATATTGATTTATAACACATTAAAAGAAAATGTATTGTCTTATATATATATATATATGATAAAACAATGTCTTATTTATAGGACAATATATTGTCTTACATTAGAGTCATTACCGTTTTTTCCCCTTCACGAGGTGTGGACAATTCTCGGCAAAGTTTATTTCTATTCACTTGGTTGAGGTGCTGCATCTGTAGCACCTCAACCAAGTGACAACTGTGAACAGATTGCTCCCAAAGCCACAAAAAGGAACCAGAAACACGTTTCCCTGTCTTGTATTGACTAACCAAGAAATTCCCCCTTACAGTTATGAAAGCAGAATGGTGTTTTTGTCATTTAATTTTAAGCTGTAAGACACGCGCCTAAATAAATCAGCATGTTCTTCTACAAGCTGCTCCTCGGTTTGAGGTTTTTCTTCTGAGTTAGTAGGAGAGATCTGGTCTTTATTGGAAGTGTGCATGTGTAAATGTCCGTAGCACTAGTGTTGACACCCTGCCTGAAAGGACAGAGCAGGATCCTGTCCCCTCAAGTAGGGACACTCAGTTAGGCACTGTTTTTACTGTACAAATGGATTTCTGGGAATAAGAAGGCTGTGTTCAGTTAGAGGTCTCTCAATCTATCATAATTCCCTTTTTATAAAATATTTTATCAAGTTTATAAAGTAATGAGATTCTCCAATGTAAGTCTCCAGAATTTTCAACAAACAATAGTTAAACAGTTAACTACTTTAAACAATGATAATTCCAGTGCTATACTAGGTTTTTGCGTCCTAACTAAAGTATCATAACCCAAAAAAGGGAGATTTCATATCCAGGCGACACAAAATATTGTTACTCATGTGTCGTTATTGTAGATTGAGGTCATGTCATAACAGCTGTAACTTGAAGGTCATTACCTCCCGTGGGCAAAAGAAAATTGCAATATCTGCGGCTGAGTTTTGTTTTGAGCACTCAACTGTGACTCTCGTCCATTGGCTCTGTCCATCCTGTTTGACATGATTGTTGCAGATATACAAATATTGCTGTAAAGAGTGTGCTTTATAATCCAGGGGAATATAAGGTGGACTGCTTTATGAAACGATTTACAAAAAAAAAAGGGTTTTCTCTTTTCCTATGATACTGTTGTGTCGCACTATGTTCATTGGCTGAAATCAGGGAAGTGAGTTTAACGACCATTTAGGATAAATGAGGTAACAAGAAGTTGGAGGTCTGGGTGTACCTTTTTGAATGCAACCTTTTACCGATAATCCATGCACCAAAGATACATTTTACAAAGGTTTGGCATTTAGCCATTCTTTTTAATTTACAACCCTGAAAGGATGTCTAGCAGATTTCCCTGTAGGTCACTCCTCAAACAACCAAAGAAATGTCTGGTTGGAGAGTGATTCATTAGCCTCGGAAACACTGTTCAGAGTATGTCGAGCACAGAAAGCCGCTCAGAAGGCACAGGATGACCCAATTAGGTTGCCGACAGGTATTGTTAGGTTTTGGTGTCAGTTCAAATAAAAACTAAATGAATAGTTGAAATTACAAAGTACAAGTTTAAAATTCAGCCAAAGAATTCTTATCCACACCCATCGTTTTTGACCCACATTAAATGATCTAATCGCATACAAAGAAGCTTTCATCAGAAATGATTATCTTTTTTTGATATTGTCTGTCTCTCTGTCTGTTTGTCTGTCTGTCTGTCTGTTTGTCTATGTTCCAGTTTTTCTCTGTCCATGTAATGAAAGTGATGGTCGTAGTTGTTCTGTAGCACTGTATCAGATACTGAACTGATTGTCAACAAGGTGTTTCTACAACAGAATCTCATCAGCCCGGACAGTATCAGCTAAGCTTTGGGATAATTTGTAAACAACAATGCACAATATTCGTGTCAGGATTCACGATGCTCTTAGAGGGGAACTGGGATGTAGTTTTTTTCCCGCTGCCCTCGCGCTCATTCTCCCTCTCTCATAAATCAAATCTCCTGAATTCTTGTCTGCCCAGCGAGATAATCCTCAGGCTGTTTTTCACTGTCGCTGCACAGTGGTGAATTTGTAAACGTTTGCTAAGTTTTTTTCTTGCGTAAGGTGTTCCTGCTTTGTAATAACCTAACGGCGTTGAAGCCCAGCATGTTTTGATGGGAAACACTGGGAAGAGAGGTGGCTCAACGAGACTCAGTCCTGAATATTTTACAGAGGGGGGTGGAGAGCCCTCTGCTTGCAACGACTTCTTTTGCTGGAACTTCAAACGACGGGCGGCTTCCCCATCTGTCTCAGCAAGAACACATTTACATTTCCTCGCCGCAAGGGATACTGGAGGACAAAGTTAGCTCTAACTGGATTTGAATATCGCTTCACCAAGGTTAATAGCCATTTCTGTAGCTGGTGAGGTGCTTAGGCTTTTTCAATAATTTAGAAGGGCTGCAGTCATTAGGAAATGTTGGCAGCCGCTGAAATGGGGAATACAATGAGTGAATGCACTCCTATCAGCTTAACTTCGGCTGTTGTACCAGCGTAGATAATGAGGGAGAAGGGGGAGTGATGCTGAGAATTAGTTGCGAAAACAATGCCAGTGATTGCTGACAGCTGTAATTCATTAAAAGTGCAGTATGTTGAAGATTATGTTCAGCTGCCATATTAACATATACATCATCTTTGAATTAAGATATTCAAACATATTATAAGTGTAATTTGGATTTCCTAATTGAGTTTGCTAGAGGCCACTCCCTGCGAATTTCAATTTTCTAGTCATGCCGTCCTGACTTGCCCTCGTCCACGGCTGAATCTGGTCACCTCATTGTGTGTCATGAAGACAGTGACAGTGCTACAACCGTGTCCGTGGTGTGAATACACCTGATCCTGGTCATTGCTTTCATTTGCATATGTCATGTGTCAAAAGTGGACGACCCTTAAAACGCCAGTTCATACCGGGCTAGATGATTTGTCTCCACATATGTCCCCAGCGATCACTTGCTATAGGATCTCGCTTGCAAGCTTATTTTCGAATAAAGATACATAATTTCTGTCAGTCTAAATGATGAGAGACCAGAGAGAGGCACACCTTCACACCTGCACACCTCTAAAAGGAAACATGATTTTATATCTTATACAGAATTGATACAGTCGGTGAGAATGTCTTTTGAGTAATTGCTAGTCAAATGCCTCCTCACTGTTTTCCTACTTGTTCTCAGAACTGGCAACTTGTTATCAGATCACCTTAAATGAATGCTAGTTCTGAACAAGGCCCATGTTGTAGAGCAACATCACTGCTGCTATTGGTAATTGAGACTCCAAAGAACAAGATACCAAATATGTAATAAATTGTATCAGTGATTTGATTCTTTTATTTTGTATTATAAATTTAGACTGTTAAGGCACCCGGTGATATGAGTTTACTGGCATGAGTGGATGTACGTTGTTGCCATAGCGATTCAGGAGTTATGGCTTCAGGTAAATTCTTGTTGTGGATTTATAAGGAATTGAACTTGATGCCTTCTTGTATTGCCACCTTCTTATTCTTGTTATCTTCCCTTAAGACTAAACACCTTTTTGAATATTACTCAGTACACCCTCCCTTATTAGCTATGCTAATTACTGAAATGCCTATCTGCAGAGACACAACAGTCAGGTTTTCCTTTCTTAAGCCTGTCTGCAGGAGATTAGACCTGCCATGCCTAAAGACCTGCCAATGATGCAAATCGCACTGATCTAAATCCTGGAGCCATGCTCTACTGCTCTCGCCTCTGTCTCAGCTCCTCTGTTCTATTCCTGGATCTTGAACAGACAGATGTCATTTCTCGCTCGCTACTTTAATGGTCTGGATATGACCTTAGCCTCTAACAGGCAAAGACATAGAAAGCTACAAGTGAGAGATTGTGAATGGTCCATGTGATTTCTGACATCATTAGTGAGCAGCCTGGACATGATAGATTTATAAAGAAAGTAAATCTTAGAAACACCTTTCTGTAGCAGCTCCAACAGAAAGTATAGGCTAATCAGTCAGAGTGCCTTTCAGGAAGATGCATTTAGATCCTTTACTAAAAATAAAAATATAGCAATGAAAAAACTGCTCTGTTACAAGTCCTCCATGTCAGATCCTACTAAGATAAAAGTACATGAATAATAGGAGCAATATGTAGTTTAGGTATTAAGGTCAAATATATAATAAAATTACAGTCTGTAGATTAGTAATTTAGCATCACTCCAAGCAACTTGTAACTTTTGCTGAAGCTGAAGCTAATTTATACACAGTTTCATATTCAAGGACAACAGACACATTTTGTATTCACATGACTATTAAGAAGAAGGAAAAACTAAGTTTTGAATCACAAATGTTTCTGCTCTCACACCCCCCCCCCCCTCATCCTCAGTTTCTGAGTTATAGATATTAGATCACTTGAACATTTATTGAAATGAAACCACGTGACAAAGTTCAGACGAAATATTCTGCCGTCAGCCCTCAAGTACTTGATTAATTAAAGGGGACAAGGCTAGATGGTTTTCTGAATTAGCCCACTAATGCTTCATGAGCCATGCTCCTGCTACATAGCTGGATGTAAGTGGAAGTATGCCTGTGATTCAGACTAGCCTGTTTATACAGAAAATCCACATTAACTCTGCCTCTTTGCCTCCTCCATTTCCTTTTACTGTGTGTCACCTCCATCACAGCTTACTGCGCAGTGCTTGTCTAATTGCAAGACTGCTTGTATTTATGAGTGGCAACTAAGTAGCAAACTGCCACCTCGTTAGCAGGAAAACATTCGACTGCAATCAGTGTGGCAATGATTTTGATAGGCGTTCAGAGTACTGCACTCTCTGATTCAGCCTGTGCTCATGGAAGTGGACACTATGAAGTTCCCCTTTAAATTCCCTCCGGATGGTTAGCTAAATGGATCGGGAAAAGAGACGAGTTCATGACCTGAATGGGAACAAATCAATTACATAGAATTGGTGAACTGGCAATCTGTTAATTTCTTAAACATTTGATAATGCGCCTTAAGGGGCATTCTGGTTAATTAACTCTGCAGTCATTTGTCGTCACTAATTAGGCAGTGTCATTTCAAAGGGGTTAGGGTCTAGCCATGACAAATAATGAAGATTTTAACCCCACCAGACATCTGTGGATACGGCTTCATAATACAAGATCTTCTGTGCCTCTGGAAACTCCAGTTCTCCCATCGCTGCAGTTTGGAACTAAGTGCTCAGCTTTGTGCAAGAGTTAGGGATTTTGTTTGAGCAGGGGGAAAAAATATTTCTTTTTATTCTGCAGAATTGCGCATCACATTTTCTGTTCCCACAATGTGGTGATTCATGATAAATAATGGGTTTTTGTTTGGAATGATGTGTGAATATTTAAAGGTCCCAGCTCTACTATGAGATTAAATGTTCCCATTATTAATATTCATTTACACATAAATTGTTTACATTCTCAAGGTTTAATGATTTCCTGAAATGTAATAAGTTACTGAACAGTTTACTTTTACTGAGAGGGAAAAAACTATACAAAACCCCCCCCCTATAAACAGCAAATAGCAACAAAAAAAAGTATGCTTCAAGTACATCACTGCACAGTAAGCCAGACTAAGAGACTGTAGCCGTCATAAATGCTGATGACTCTTGGTTAAATGCCCATATTTGGTCATTGACGAAAGTATTTAACAATGTTTGCAAATCTCATGGCAATTCATCCACTGGATTTAATTGTAATGGAGATATTACAGTTTTGAGTGAAGCCTTGGAAAGATGGATTGGAACTGTAGACTGGCCAGCAGACGGACATTTCTGAATCATCTTCACTGATGAGCTTTTAAAGGATAAAATACACAACAATTTTGCTTAAATTTCGCTGCTTTGTCTATTTTTCAGTTTTATTTGTTACTATATAATATTTTAAATTTTCTTTTTTCCTTTTTGGACATTTTAGCAAATATCCATCAAAGAAGATAAGCAAGTGATATGCTGCGGTTAGGACTGTCACTGTTAAGATTGTCAAAGATTATTTGCGATTGGAAAATTCATTCAAACAAGGGATTTGTTTATATATCCGAACTGTAATGACCTGTTCTGTTCAGTCTAGCACTGAAGTAGACCATGTTAAATGGTTTTAAATAGTTTTAAAGACCATCTTGAATAAACCTTTACATATTTGATTACATTATATCATTTAGCTGATGTTTTTATCCAAAGTGACTTACGATAAATGCATTAATTTAAATGCTCAACAACATTGCAATACACTTGAATAGAAACTATGAAGACTCTCCTTGACTTTCCTTGTGATCCTCCGGAATTGGAGTCTTCTAAGTTCATCCTCTTGTTCTTCATGGAGTGTCATGGAGGCCAAATCAATACAGATTTGCAATATATCCTCATGAATATGCCTCCTTAAAATTGCGCCTTTGACTCAGTAGAGTTGAAAGTTATAGCCTTTCTTTATTTCGCATAGGCTTTCAAAGGAACTAACCCTGTATTGAAATATTGAAATGTTCCCATAATGGAGCCCCACTATGTTTAGCCTTTGAACACTTGTTAATGTTTATAGCCTGTGTGTTAGTGGGAATTTTGTCTTGTGCTCAAGCTATATTCTGAATTGCTGCCATTCTTTAATGTAGCTCTTTGTTGTGCATGTAAAAGCTTTATATATATTTATAATTTATAAATGGCTGGAATAAAACGCCAATGAATAATGAATAACAAGGGTAATTTATAAAAAATGTATTTGCTTCTGAAGGTTGGTGAGTGATTAAGGCTCTTGTTCAGGTGTCCTATTAGGTATCGATTGGCTCATGCTGCAGCAGCTTCTTTGCATGTGTTTTCCACATCATCAGTCAGAGCAGTCTTTTCACGACCCGTAGTTCTTTATCAAACAGAGCACTGGGTACTAGGTCTGCCAGTTGTTATTCAAACTTCAAACGCTAACTCGTATGTGGGAAAATTATATTCAAATTACTGACCTGTTTAAATTCTAAACTTGCAGTCTATATATGCATCTGAGCATTTGCCTTGTGTTCCAGAGGAGAGTAGTTCTTAAAGTCCGCTTGACTAATTGCTACTTATTGACCTATCAGTAAAACTTAGCTAATAAATAATAATGACACGTGGCAAGCAAAGCAGTGCTGATGGGTTAACCAGGGCATTAAAACATCTGTCTTGTGATCATATGGAGTACAAGTGTTGCATTTGAATTAGTTCGAATGTATAATGTTCCATTTTCATATTTGTTTAAAAGTGACTTTTGTTGTTGTTGTAACAGCACACCTAGATACCAGAGCTATGTCATTTAAATACAGAAAACCTGAAAGCACTGTAGGTCATATTTGTAACAATTAGGTTGGACATAGTATGAACACAAATTTGGCTCTTCAAACATCCTTCACCCGTAAGTTCAAAACTTTAGAGCAAACAACCCCCGCATAAATACTGACTTACATCAATAAATATTTAACATCATGAAGATTCTGGTTTTAACTATCGCCACGATTGGTATAGAGCATCGGTTCCCAAACTGGGGTACATGTACCCCAAGGGGTACGCAAAGTGGTTTAGGGGGTACGCGGGGAGAACATTTTATTTGCGTTTTCAAATTGAAAAAGCCCATTACTTTTTCAAACTGAGCAATAAATAATCATGCAATATTAAATAGTCTGAATAGCCAAGTAGCATTGCCAAAAATACTCATGTATACCCATATTCAGCGAAATAATTACACTGCCAAAAATAGTTACAGGTAGGTTAGTGACCGTTAGTCAAAACTAGGGATGGGCATAATTAATCGACAATCGATTAATTGATCATTAAGAATTTCGTCAATGACATTATTTTGGCATTCTCTCAAGCACTCCCGTCTCATTAACCTGTGCCGTGGTGATTATTTCTGGCTGAACTCAGCTCCGGCCACGCCCCCCTTTTAAAAAGGGGTACGTAGCTGGAGATTGAATGTCTGAAGGGGTACGGGACTGTAAAAAGTTTGGGAACCACTGGTATAGAGTATGCATGCTGTCCCCATCCCTGCCTCGGATTTCATTTAGTGCAGTCCAAAGACATGCAGTTTAGGGTTAATTGGCCACTCTAAATTGTTCGTAGGCGTGAATGGTTGTCTGTATGTATCACCTCTGAAATAGACTAGCGTCCTCAGTGGTCTTTCCCTTCGTGCATCGATCATGAGTGCAATGCTTGACACAGTCCATTTAGCTGTTAACATGTCCCAGAGATGAAGCGGCCTATAGCTGATTATTTTAAAGAACAAATGAGGACAGAGAGAGAAGAAGAGAAATAATCAACCAAATGCTCAATCCTACTTACAAGTAGTTACTTGTTTTGCACGGTATTCTGGGAATTTTCTTCTACAATTCTGAATGCTCTGTTCGAAGGGCCATCTAGACTACTACTCATTGATCTCTAAAAGAAATGGGACATGCAACCCTATATGGTAGTGCTAAGGATGCTGAAGAGGGGACTGCTAAGACAATATTTGTTACGATCTACTGTCTAATGAATACATGTATTTTGGATTAATTTCCCCCACGCACCACATCAACATATATGAATTTTGCATTGTAACTAAAAGATAGCCTTGGCTGGATGGTTAAAACCACATTCCTGCCATCCTTAGTTTGATAAATAGCCCGTGTTCCGACACAATGTTCCCTTAGTGTTACAGCTGCCGGTGCAGAATCACATCTTCACTTACTACTCACTGGATCCTGACCTGACTTCACTTCCACTCAAGGAATGAATGAGTTTTTTGACCTGCCATTTCAACCCTTTGAATTTTTGAGTGACAGATTAATGAGCGCTGCAGCATTGACTGGCTGCTGTTTATGGGCCTGATCAGAGGTGATTGTCTGCTTTGTAACCTTCCACTGTAAATTAGGGCTTATGGCTCTAATAAATTTCCAGGGGAGCCAGAACAACTCTGTCAGATGGCGACTTTTTGACATTGTTTCACTCTCTCACAGTGATAAAGACAACTTCTTTAAATTAGCCCTAGGTTATTGACTCCTTAAGTTTGACAGAAGGGCAAACGACAAAGTACTGGCATGTCTTAAAATGACTTTGCAAAGTGCCGAGATCAGACGTCCCGTCACTGTGATGACACTTCTCACAACAAGTGTGGTTTGACATTGTGCACGCTGCTCTCAATCAAACATGAGACTGCACACTTTGGGCCTCTTAGGAGGAGTCCTGATTTTGCATGATGTTGGGCTGAATACCATATGGACTAGCCAAAGTAGTGTTGGAGTATCGTTGACTGCACCAAGATTTTGTCCTTCAATGCCACTCATGGATTAGCACCACATAGACAAGGACATGTCAACCTGATGCAGCTGCTTCCATAGCACTGTCTGTCCTCTGTGTGCCTTTGTGTGGCCGTATGGTGACTTGGTTTATTCAGCACTTTCCATTGCTCCAACTATTTTTTTTAACAAATGCATTTCAACATAATTTAGTGTTAGGAAAAGTATTGGTCAGCTTTTGTCTAAATGTCTGTTACCCCACTGTTCTGCTGTAGATTTTTGTATTTATCTTAACATTATTCCACTACATGCTAGTTTGAGGTCTAATTGGTTTTATACGCTGCATCACTTTTCATTCTAGATATTGTTAACCCTTTTTAGAAAAAGGTCATGTAATGTTTTCTACTACTAACTGTATGATTGCAAGGGGTTAAACTATAAGGTCATGAGTTCATAATTTTACAAATATGATAACCATGGGAACATGTTTTAAGACACAATTTAGGCGAGGGCTATGGAAAGCCATCAAGATGAAAAGGATGCTGTCCAGCTCCTTTCAAATAAACTTTGCTTTACAGTTTACCTGAAATAACCTCAGAAACCTCAGACAAACTGCTCAATTTTGATGGATTTGATACTTGCACTGGTCCGCACCTCACTATGTGAGCATTCCCTCATTTAGAAGGTTTGATCAATCATAAATCAAAAGCATCATTAAGATCTCACTGAAAGTACGACTTTTGTCTTCGGCTTTAAACAAAAAGCTCTTCAAGAAAGAAAGAAAGAAAGTCAGTAGCCACCTCAGCTGCAGTGTATTGCCTCGACATTGTCTGATCACTCACTGAATATCAAGATTCTTGCTGTAAGCCTGCTGAAAGCTAAACTCCTCAATGAATTAAGTGCTTCTACAATATGACTTCAGATTCTTTCTCCTCTGCCAAGTTTAATTTTGTTAAAAGAGGTATTTGCTTTGCGGTAAAACATATTGGAGATCATGAGGCTATTATTAGACTAGTGTCACATTAATTCTATGTCTTCATGGATTGAGTCATGGCTTATTTTTACCCCCTTTAAACTCCTGACGTAAAGGGAAAAGCCCTGTTTATTTCTTTATAAAAGGAGAATATTGCTGTTTTTCAATGTGTCCCACTTCTCTCCAGTTAGATACATTTATGAGGAAGACCTTGAGTGCTTCTTTGTGTAGACATGTTTGCTGTGAATACTTTATCCCATCCAGGACCTATATCAGAGCATACGACTTTGTTTGTGCTGTAGTGTCTCTTCATCAGTGGGCACAGCACATCCCGTGTGTCTATTCTAGTCGTGTGTGTGCGTTTTTTGTGTGTGTGTGTTTATTAAGATAAAGTAGAGCAGTAGTTAGGTAGAGGCAGTGGGTAAGGTTGTCTCCAGAGTGCTGCTGATGATAATTACTGTAGAGAGAGTGTCTCCTGGGACTGGAGGCCAGCTGCTTGCTTGCTTGCATGCATGCCGAGCTGCCACACTGCCTTCCACCACTTCAGGGCAGACATGCAGCACTCAGATTATTCTTCTCCTGTCTTGTGCTGACTGCAGCAAGATCATGATGTGACTTACTGATGGGATTTAGGAGGACTAGGAGTGACTGGAACCGTAACTAATTCTTTAGTTTTTATTTAATCTTGGCTTCGGAGATGTCCAGTTTAGTCTTTAACTGTAGGATGGCCAAAAGCTGCAGTTACTACAGTACCCAGGAACCTCAGCCATAATTGCTACAAACGAAGTCAGTTCAGATTTGATCAGTCAATTAAATTAGATGAGATAAGAGCCACAGCCAATTCAGAATGGATTGTTATTGCAGAACATTACATTTAAATTGACAAACTGACATAGAGTGTCAAAGTATTTGGGCCAGAATCTTTATGGGTTATTGGGTTTCTACAAAGTGTCATTTTTTTAAGCTTCAGATCACCTTTAGATGCACAGAAAACAGAATTAGGTTTGTAAAGTTGACTTTTTACAACCCAACCAAGACTAGTTTTATCATAATATTAGTAGCACTTTTTCATAAACCTTCAAACACCGATGTAGATTTTTTATCAATGAATGTTATGATCATCTTATATTGTCTTTTAAAGGGATAGTTCACCAAAATATGAGAATGCACTCATTATCCATCTTCATAAGAAATCTTTAGAGTTATAATCTCATTCTATAAATAATGTGAAAATAACTCACAGGTCACAGTATGTTGGGAGGTAAAGCAACAAGTTGCTTGTTGTTTGGTATTCAACTCTGCCTGATGTTGAGCCAGATGTGCCGACATTAAGCTTCTGTTTTAGCATAGCTTTACTTTGAAATGACAGGTTTCACATACAGCTGTGAAAATCAAGTTTCACTTCATCTTTTAAATTTGGATTTCAAATATTCAAGAATACTTGCACATCAGAAAGTCATCTGAACATCCTAAAGTAGTAAACAATGTAATAAAATAACAACTGTTGTTCTTCATGGCTCATTACTGATGGGAGTTTCTGGCTTCAGGCTGCCATCACAGCATAATAAAGAAACTCATAAGAGTAATCGATTCACACATGGAGAAAAGAAAGTTGAACAATGCAAGTAATCACGTCTACAAATAATGACAGCCAAGTCAAACTGATTTCTTGACTTAGATTTAGTAAATCGGTGGCAAAACCCCTATATAGTGAATGTGCAGTTTCAACCACGTGCCATTTTATGCACTTTGGTCAAATAAAAACCTCAATAATAAACCAACTACATGCCTCAAATGCTGGCTATAATTATTGATTCTGAAGTTATTGTAGTGTATTAAAGCTCCTCAAGAACGAAAGACAATTTGTTTCTGATTACCTTTTTATCCAGCATCCCAATGCTTTCACATTGCAGTCTTTACCTGCCAGCATACTGTTGACGACACCTTGCGTCAGTAAGTTAGTTTGGTAGCTCAGTTGTCACCTGTGTGGAAAATTGTGTTCAGCTTCAGTTCTCACAACGTAAATTACAAATAATAAATAAAAAAATGTACTGGAAATGTAAAAACATTAAAATTTGTCAACATGAATGCACTGAATTATAATAATTCACTGTAGGATGTAGAGGACCAGCGTTTTGCCATCACTATCAAGATTACTATTTAAATATGACACATACACATTATTTGGCTTGTCATTTCCTGTCTCTGCAGGTAAATTGTCAATGTGTCTGTGCAAGGAGAGAACGATTCTGAACATCATTTTTTTATGTATAGTAGGAATTACTTGCTCAGTCAATTTATTTTTACATATAGTTATATACTAATGTATAGAAGGTGCAGTGTAGAGTTGTGAGAGCGACACAGACTGCGGCCGTCCATCAATCAGGCCTTAACCACGTTGGGTAAAAGGCATCTGAAAACCAACTTGGAGTTTACCAAGAGGCATTTAAAGGACAGCCTAGGGGGAAAGATTATTGAGACTGATGAGGCAAAAAAAACTTTGGGAAGAACTCCAAGCACCATGTCCGGTGAACATCAAGTAATGGTCACCACCTGGCTAAAGCCATCCTATGGTGAAGCTTGGTGGTGGCAGTATCATGCTACAGGGAGTGCTTGACAGCAGGGAGGACAGGGAGAGGGATCAGATTTGAGATAAGGATGAGTGCATTTTTTTAAATGTTAGATTAGAGTTTTTGATTCTGAATAAATCTGCAAAAATTCGGTATATTAATTTCAGAAAAAAGTGAACAAAGGAAAGTGCCTGAATACTTCCTACAGTGAATATATTGCAATGGCCAAGTAGAAGTCCATCTTTGATCAGGATTATCTAAGTGTCTGGTACATACTAGAAAGTGCCCTAGGTTCCTTTCCACTCCCTGGTGTTTTGCCTCAGGTAACTGTCAGTGCCTGGAGGGACACCTCCAGCCCCACTTGACTTCCCCAGTAAGCAGTAGCTGTTATTTTGGAAAGTCTGCATAGCTTCTTTGTAGCCTTATCTCCACTCCTTCTTTATTTGGTTGACAGAAGAGCCATTTCATTCTGAAAATGTATTTATATTGGATTATGAGGTCTTGGAAGGTTAACAGCAGATATGCATGGTTATGCTTATCTTAAATTGTGTGTCTTTGGCAGGAGTTGAGATTTGAGTAGTCTTGTCCTTTTAGACCAAGAACGCTTCATGTCACATTATTGTCATCTACCTGTGATTTTATAATATTTTCTATTTTTAAGTGTTTCTTCTGTATGCATATTCCTCAATTGAACCAATACAGTTTAGATTGCGATGCTGATATAACCACCATTTTCTCCCTATCAAGTAATGTTACATGGTGAATCCACTTGTATAGCCTCTTTTTACCTTTGTGGTTTACAAAAGCTCTTACAATTTTTGCCTCTCATTCACCAAGGCCAGTTTTTTTACCACCAAACTTGCATTGAATGGACAACCTGCTACCCGAGCAACATCTACCTCAAGGTCCATCATCTGATTGCAGTTCAAACTTGTCCTTATTTTGATGTGTTTTGGGA
This sequence comes from Pleuronectes platessa, assembly GCF_947347685.1. Classification (NCBI taxonomy): domain Eukaryota; kingdom Metazoa; phylum Chordata; class Actinopteri; order Pleuronectiformes; family Pleuronectidae; genus Pleuronectes; species Pleuronectes platessa. Next base: position 21,609,059 of record NC_070627.1, on the reverse strand, counting down.
TCTTTGAATTCAAACTTCTATCTTAACGGTTAGCTCTGTTAGTTAATGTGTCTCAGTGTGATCTGCTGGTACCTTCTGTTGAAAAGATGTGTAGCCTGGTCCTGTGACAGGCTCTCATCTGGCATTTTCTTTAGTCAGATGTAGACCAAAAGGAGGACTGACAGATAGAGACATGCACCCTGGCAGCAATGCACATCCTCCCAAGGCGAACAGTTTGAATGGCAAGGGAAGTGGATGCTTATAGAGTGGAGGCCCTGCAGGTACCTGACAGCAGTCAAATGAGTCCACAAAACAGAGAAAACCTGCTTGGCAGCTTGGCTTGTTAAGGTTGTATGGATAGGCTCTGCTAAAACGGACATGTGGGAAGGACTGGTAGAAAAAGAGTGAGACAAGCAAAGTTTTACTCAAAGATAGAAACATAAAGACATATCCATGTTGTCCAAATTCATTTGACTTTTCGGAAATTATCTCCAGTTTTTCCACATACATTTTTTGTTATTAGTGTTGCTTTTCAGATCCTAATGCAGTTCTGCAGTTAAGATATTGCCCTGGCTTTGAACCAAGTCTGCTGAGAGGAAGTCACATCATCATCATCAATATCGGCTGTTATAGAATGTCATGGAGGATAGATAGCACCACGCGTACACATACAGAACACTATAAGTGAAATGCATGAATGGTAGGGTACCACAGACGACACTGCAGAGGTGACCCACAGATGCCCCTCATTACTGCATTCAGTTATGCGAGACAAGAGGCCAATGTGGATCAGTATGTATGGTTCCCCTAGAAAACAGGCAATTTTGGCTCCGTAGAAGTCTCCTGACAGGCTCTCACAGGAGTTGGAGTGGAAAGGCTTGCTAATACAGTGAGTAGTGGCACAGAGAAAGTTGGTCTTGGCATGAATTCTGGATCTGTGGTTTTGTTTTCTGTTGAGGCACGTTGGCATTTGTGTTTTTAATTTTAGATTAGAACTTGGCTTTCCTCCATATAGCAACCATGTCTACCTAAGTAATTACTAATAACGACTTAGGGTTAGTTGGGGGTCGCATTTTAATCCCCCCATTATATAATGGTTGAAAAAATTCACTACCATGCAAACCCTCCACCTTTGTGTTCCTATTCTTTTCCCCTCATGAATGATGGAGTGACTGACGTCCTAAAAAAGTATAGAGAGGGCTTGTCGTGCCCCATGCACCACTGAATCAAATTGCGGTTTAAAGTTGCACGCACAGTTTTCTTTGAATCCAATCCATCTTTAGTCTGTCATCTTTGCAGTGGTTATATATATGTTGGCACACATGCTGACATGTATATGCACTTTATATGCACACATTCAAACACTTTCAGGCTTATCTTGTGCTATCCTAAACTAGTTTCGGTCACGTGATCAACAATTTTAGCCTAATAAAAATAATAAACAAAATTCAAGTAACACTGTTTTGCCCTAGAGTGAAAGTTAAAGAAATCTGAAACTTAATTGTGGGTAAACTTGTCTTTATGGGCAGTAAAATATAAACTGGCAGCTATACTTCAAGCTGTGAGTAAGAGAGTCTTTAGACCATTCCTCTGTAGCTCTTCTCTAAATGAAGCTGTTAGAAGTCAAGTTACCCAACATTAAACCTGTTTACTCCTAAACATTCAGAACGTGCTCTGAATCCTGAATGCTGCAGGTTTATAGATGTGTTTCTTTTAGTTCCCTTAACCTAAAAGTCTTTGTTCAATAATTGTACTTCAGTGTTCACCCTTCCAAACGAGACAGGACATTTTCTTAGGTGTAAAATTCACAGCTCTGAGGAAACACAATGAAGAGTTTTCATAGTTATTTAGCTGCTCTGGATACCTCTTTTAAGTAAATATATCTCATATTGCATATGAGATTTGTGGCTGTAATGAAAATGGTGGTTAAAGCTGTAACTTTTCATCAACCCAGCCTCTTAGCCGGCTGTTCGAGTGAAATAAATCCACTCCGACTGCCATAATTCTCATCAGTCAGTTTACAAGGACCCAGATTCAATTTCAAGGTGTAGTGAGCTGCTTGATCCTTTTGCCATATTATGGTTGTGTGTTTGTCCCCGCTGTCAAGCGCAGACGCAACCTGGAACAGCTGCTACTTCTTTTAAACAACTGGTGATGATTGTTAGGAGCAGAGTATCGACTGTGCAGACTTAAGCTGAGTTGGTGAGATGGAGCGTTTGATTTTTCTGTATTGATGTTGTATTGAAATTGTTTTACTAACAATATTCTGGTAGTGTAATGATGAAAAATGCAAACTAAAACATCTTAAAAGTATCACAAGATGTCATTGTTCTCTAAACTACAATATGCACATGCCTATTGTCTTGTGAAGAGTGGATAACAGCTTTAATTTGACTTAGTCAGCAATGTTATTATGTTAGTTTAATCCTCAGTGGGTGAGGAAATATACACACTGAGGCATCCTTTACATGCTGAGCCATAATTTACCCCGCAATCCTTGTTTTCACTTTACTTTAATGGCCTTTCTCTTCTTAATGACTCCCCGAAGATCTTTTTTCTGCGAAATCATCTGCATGCATGCACACACATCCATGCACGTAGTGTGTGCCATTGCGGAGGGATTCTAGCTCTACCACAGATCGTGTTCCTCTGTCACATTAAAAAGCCAATTTATTTTTAATAGCAAAAACAGCCGGAGCTGATGGGCCTTATGTCTGCTGATGGAGCAGACAGCTCCTGAGTTTGTCCTGCAGCCAGGGTTCGAATAACAGGGGAGCTCTGCTAGGTTTATGTAGTAAACTGAACTCATCACTGATCTGGTGCATGCTATTTGAATGGAATTGATTTTAATGTTTCATGCAGTATTTTGGGCGGGTTATAATCAAGTCAGAACGTCAAAACAGAAACAAGGTTCTCTCTGACAATTTGGATTCACCAAACGATCAAAGATAACAACAGCGAGTGCACTTTTAGAGCTAGCCCGGCCTAGCATCACCAACAACCTACAGCAGCGAACCTGCGTCTGACCATGGTGATGTATCAATGCCTTTTAAATTGAACAAGGAAGCAATGGAGCGATTGGAAAAGCAGGAATACCTGCTCCCCAAAAATCTAAAGTTAGGGTTTGTACAGTATATGCTTGAAGGTAAAAACCCTGCTGCTCGCCGAAAGGGCAACCAGAATACCCCTGTACTGGAAGAATGGATAAATGGAGATGTTGGTAGTTGGTCACAGAATAACCTACGGATTTGTTTTTACAAACATTGAGATAGTGTGGCCCATATAAGAGCAGTTGAGATTCCGAGGGATTTGAGGGGAAGAGATGAGCTCCCAAACCAGGTACTTGAAGGAAATGCACATTTAATGCAGGAAATGTCTGTATTTCAGATCTGCCTATATGGTGCAAAGGAAAAATATTCTGCAGAAATTATCCAAAGCACAGTTCATAGGCTGGCATACCTGATAATTAACATCTGGTGGAAAGGGGAAGGTGGACGATCCTTTTTTGGTATTGTTGAGCTTTCAGAAGGCACGGATGCTGAATCAATTTACAAGAAGTTTGAGGAACAGCTTGAGACAATCGGAACTGGACGATGGGTTTATGGGGAAAAAAAATCGCCCTCCTGGTCCAAGAGGCGGCTGCAGATTTACACACATAAATCCTTAAAATAGGCCAAATCTTAACCGTGCATAGTATAACTAGTAGTTCTAACACTGTGAAAGTAGTATGGAAAGATTATCCGGCATTGGCATGCCAGTTCAGAATGATGGGAGACATCTCGCTGTGTCACAGAGAGGCAGAAATTTCGGGGCCTGCTCAAACTCCTCACAAGCACAGGATTTTTGGCTGATATGGCTTGTATGACGGATGTTCTGAATTGCAAAGCCTCTCGCTAAAGCTGCAATGCAGAGAAACATATGTGGTAGATGCATATGTTTCAACATTCACCACACCATTGACATCTTGACAGCAATGACAACCAGCGGCAGGAAATCGATGCAAATGCAGATGCGCACATGGGCTGGCCTGTTCAACGACTATCCCGTCTCCAGTTCAGTCAGTCTATAATCTGCACTGTATTGGGAAAGCTATTGTTTCAGCACCATGGACAGCTTCAGTGCTGTTTGTTGTGTGCCGCCTGAGCAGAGACCACTTAGTTCGATGTTTGTTTTTTCGTGGTTGTAAAAATAACTTTCGGCCCTACTTCCTTTTTCTATTGTTTCGTTGCTATACCCAGACTGAAGTGTAACCTCGGGGGGGGGGGGAGGGAGAGAGGGAGAGAGAGAGAGAGGGAGAGGGAGAGGGGGAGAGAGAGAGAGGGAATTTTTTTGTTCAAATGATGTGTTGTTTTTGGGGTGTAAATTGTGTATTGTCCTTTTGTGATTTCTTTTTTTCACTTGCTCTGATTATGCAATTAAATGTATTCGTTGATTGTTATGTAGCTGTTAGTTAACCTGCTGACACTATTAACTGCCTGTAGTAATAGTAGTAGTAAGTACTGGCCTGGTGCACACCGGAAAATAGGGCTCCCTCTAGAACCCTGCCTGCAGCTCAGTTTGGGCTGCTTGTCTCATTCCAGGATAATTAGAGGGACTAAGCTTGTAGTGTAGGGGAGGCAAGCAGGAGGGAAGAATAGAAAGGATGAGTTCTGCCCTCTCCCAGGTAGGTGTTGGCCATGTTTCGGTGTTTCTGTTTATAATGTAAAACAGCTCAGAAGATAGGGCACAGGCTTGGGAAGATGTTGAGCTGAGGAGGAAAATGTGTTGTCATTAGGCATGATGGATTCCTCAATATGGGTGCTTCATTGCTCTGTCTTCACTCTTTCTTCAAAGTCAAGCTTATTAATTCTGCTCTGCCACCCTCCCTCCCCTCCTCTCCAGAGCACCTGGTTGAATCCCAGGAGATGGCTGAATCTGCAGGAGTACCAGAGCAAGAAGTTGATGCAAGAGAGTGGCGTTGCTGTCCAGCGCTTCTATGTGGCCGACACAGCTTCTGAGGCCCTGGAGGCTGCCAAGAGACTCAGTGAGTAGGACGAACACACACATACGCTCACACACACACTCTCAAGCACACACCCACACCGCTATCCAGTTCATCTTTCTCTGGAGAGAAAGAATCCGCCTTCCTTGATAGGACTGCAAATTGGTCAATACGTTACTTATGTACTAATACTAAAATTATACCTTTCTTTGACATGTCGCAGAATATTTACCTTCAGAAAACACATGTTTTCTCTTCTAATCCTTTTAGTTCATCTAACACAACAAGCCAAAATTGTAAAACAGAAATGTTTGATGTTGTAACATCAGCAGCCAAGGCCTATGTGAAAAAAACAACATTTTAAAAGAGTATAATTTAAATGAGCAAATAATCATATCAAAGGATGCACAAGACTCAACAGAGCATTCTGATTCAGATGTTGGGTCCTTCACAGTTTTCGACACTTGGTGCAGTGTCAATGCCGTGCCCTATTTCTTACCATAATAGGTAAGCCCTGAGGTTGAGATTAACTATGTGACAAATAAACTGATGTGTCTGCGTTTGAGCGGTAGTGTCTGTTTTGGGCCCAGTCACATCCCTTTTACTTCAAACTATTTTGAAATGACATGATCTGACATTGCAATTACTACAAACGGTATCCTGATTTTTTGGCGCTCTGCTTTGCCATATGCAACACACAGGGCTTTTTGAAATACATCGGAAATGATCAGTTTGTACCTTTTTTAACAATTGGCCACATTGTTTCCTCACTGGACAAGTTTTCTTGTGTCTCCGATTTAAACATTAGTGCATTCTGTATTATTGTAGTGCTGGTAATGAGTTGAATTTCGGGTTGTGTAAACCGTGATTTGGATGTAATTGCTGTGTAATTGTACTGATGCACACTGCGAAACCTTGACAGTCCTATTTTGTGCAGCATTGATCTTCGGCCCTGCCACAAGGCGTGCAAATGGCTGTGGTTAATCAGGGCTGAAGTTTTATCAAGTTTAATCGCATCTTCATGTGTTTGCTTATGTGAGGAAGCCTGTGTTTTTTTAGCTTAGTGCCTGTGCCTGCTCAGTTTTTCATCATGTAGCTCATCCGTGATAATTTGTTTCACAACCTCTCATGTTCAGTTTCTCACGCTTTGCATGTTTTATTTGTTTTAATTCATTTATTTTTAATCCTCAGTTACAATTCAGTTTTTGCCGCCAGACACTCGCTCAAAGCCATGTCAGGAAGTGACTGGAACTCCAATATTATTCTTGTAGCACGAATCTTCACAAATGCATTTTGCGTACATGAAAAAATATGATTTCACACGCATTCTAATGCACCCACGCATAGCTTTGTCGTCCATTACCTGCCGTCCCTGTTCTTCTCTCTTGGCACACACCAAACTCCCTAACACATACAGTGTATATTTCTACCCTTAGCTATATATTTTATTCAGTGTCCTCTCCAACTATAGCAGTAATTTTCAGATAATGTATCCAGGTTCGTTGTCAGCCAGTGAGATGCCACTCTTACTGACGCCTTTGGGTTCCAGTGCTTGGGGCCCTGCTTTCAGTGGCCCTGGTTAAGATGCAGAGAAAGATAAACTGAATAGAACGAAGAGGATATATATTTTCATGACAGTATCTATATTGCTTGGAATGGGAAGAAATGGAGAAACAAAAAACTCAGGACTGAGGAGTTAGAAGGGATTAGACAGTTTAATAAAACCAAGGCTAGAATCAAGGGTTGACTTACCTAAAACTTGTCAGTTTCTTCCCATGTCAGTATAGGCATCTGGCCCAACAGTATTTTAGGACATTTCCATGTTGAAATGCAAAATACATGCAGAGGGAAAGCAGCCTGATGTCTAAAGGGGATTAATCCAGATTGTCCACAGAATTAGGCTTGTTTGCATGACTGCTGTTTTGAAATATTTGCATTATTCCCTTCAACCAATATCACTTATTAGTTTGCACTTTATTGCTTTACAGAAATGAACGAGACACGTGTTAGAAAGTCCAGCATCTGGTTTTGATAAGTGAGAGTGCATTCGGGGTAACTAGACTGTGGCCATGACACTTAGATCATGAGGGTTAGTGCCCTTAGTAAATCAACCCCTCTCTGCTGGGAACAGCGTACTTCACAGCTGCTTTATTCGCTCATCTCCATTCATGCACTTATCTTTGGTCAGGGTCCTTGTATGTGTGTGTATTTCTCACACTTTTTGTTTCCTGTGTTTATGGCTCGCTCATTATTAAAGCGTGCAAGAGAGCATCTCCCAACACTTTAATTCATGCCTCTATGCATGTATATGGCCCACATGTTGGTCACACATGAATGTTAGAGAGAGGGAAGGATGGAGATCAGTAACCTCTTAAAATCTGTTGAGCTGAAAGGCAAACTAAGACTGCCAAGTTCTCACTCCCAGAGGGTGACGCAGGGTAGGGTGTGAAGCCAGTTCTGGATGGGGCTCTGTTTTCATGGCTTCCACGGTCGAGGACATGGACTTTGTGTTGGTATGGGAGGGTTGAGGTATCTGAGCTGACCGAGAGCGACTCAGATGGATTTCTGCATGGTGCTGAAATCCTGCTGTGAGCCTCTGGTCCCCTGCATACACAACAGAGAGAACCAGTCGAGCATTAAAGCACAGACACAGATGAATGACATGTAATCCTGCACATATAAACTTGCCCGCACACACACACACACACACACACACACACACACACGCGCAAGTGCACACCAACCAACCAGTATCCTCCTCTACTCCCAACTCCCTGAACCATGAAGTGGTTAAGTTGACAGTTCAATTGCAGCTTTTCTGTATAGAAACTCTTCTCACTCCTCTTATGTAGTGTTGAGTCCACTCTCCTGAAGTGGACGCAGATTGATTGGTTCTATTACAGCTGAAGACAAAATAGCTTAAAAATGTTCTCCTTCACTGTCAAAAAAATAAATTAAAAAAAATCCGACATAGACCACTGATTCCCATTAACCTGAATGACAACTTTGACGAAAGAGTTTACATCGTGGCAGATGGGTGACTCGAAACCAGTTAATGGCTCATGGAAAGTAGGGTATGTTTTTTGTGGCACCATACTGGGTGATCTGCACAGGGAGTTATCAGAAAGTCCAGCGTTTTTGTAATGTGTGCTCCGCTGGGACACTGAGAGAGTGGCGCATTAACTCCTGCTGTCTGTCCAAAACCAGTGACCCAGATCCACACGTCCACACCCAAACTCTGCTCATTTTGTTGTTGTGTGCAGCCAAGTATCTTTATGTTTGAAAAAAACAAACAAGAAACTTTTGCAACTTGAAGTAACATCAATTAACTTTGATATTCAATTGTTGTGATTCAAAATGTTGACGATTTTTGTTTGTTTTTTGTTAACTTATCACATTTGCATGTTCTTTTGTCATGATATACAAGTATGACATGCACGAGAAATGTGCTATGCTATTCAACATCTTTTAAAACAGCAAATGCTATCTTTACATGTGGAACCCAAGGCTAAAACCAAGAGAAGACATTCAGATATTTAATGTTAAACACCCGAAACCAAAAAGCACTATTGAAACAAGAAACAGTCATATCTGCTAATGAGCGATGTGTTTATGTGTTTGTATATATATATATTTATATACATGTGTGTGTGATAGATAAATTGCTGCACATAGATGCACTGTATAAATGTGTCTGTGATTGGGTGGATGGCAAAACAATAACGCAAAGCACCTTCATTGAGTGGTCATCAAGAATAGAAAGTATATACAATCTTATACATACATACAAATACATACATGTCCAATGCATGACAGGTATGAATTTGTATGCAAGTTTTTCTACAAAGGCCTTTTACCAATCTAGCAGCCATGAGATATCATAGCAACACCATTAATGAATATAGATTTTATGTTTTCCTTGGAAGCAGATAGGTCGGGCCATGCACATGCAACACAAATAGTCACATAGATATACACATACGCCTTTGCCCAGTTACAACCAAAAAGAATGTGATTATGCAGTCCACTTTTCGTTGCCACCTGTTTGACAGATGCATCTGTTGAACAAATCTTGATGGATTTTCAGCCTGAATTCTAAATCCAAACCACATTTTCCCTCTCCTTCCTTGCTGCGAGAGCCCATCATGTCTGCCATGTCTCCTGCCTCCCCAAGCAATCATTCATTGACAAAGCGGCGATAGAAGAAAACATCGCTTCAGATCCTGATCTTCACTGCATTGAGCCTGTGTGATGAATGGGGGCTTCATACACTAGCGAATATATATACACTGAGTTGGGAATATGTTGTCCCTCTTTATTGTTGCCATCGTCCTAAAATTGTGTTGCAATTTGTATATTCATATTTTTTGTTCTCTCTGCCACGTTCTCAGTTTTTGAAGTTAAATCATTTCTCCGACTCCTTATTCACCTCACTCTACCTCTGCCTTACCTCTTCTCTTCTTTGTGCTTAGCACAGCCTCGCTGCCAGAATGACAATTAACAGAGGTAGGAATCATTTTAATTTATTTCACTTGGCTATGAATATTCAGTGTAAACAGAGCAGTTTTTATGCATGGCTGTCAAATCTCATGTGTGCTTATTAGAGGCATAGCAAGTTTGATATGTTTGCTCACTGAATAATAGCAAGCTACCTTGACATTAGCCAACTCTTTGAAGAGGCAGTTGTGTGTTTGTGTGTGTGCGTACAGATGTGCAGGTTTGTTTGTAATGTGAGTGTTTGTTAGGAGATGGGGAAAGAAAGAGATATATGGGATCCACTCCCTTTGCTTGTGTTCACCTGCAATATATTTATGTCTCAGGCAGAATTGCTTGAAAACACACAAATGTAGGTAGCTGAAGTAAATATAAGTTTAATGCTTCAGAAAAAATAAAGCATTTTATTGTTCTGGCTATATAATGCCTATTATTTGCCAGAAAGGAGAGAGGCTCTTTTTTTGGTACTGTGGATTATAAAGAGCCCTTAAGTCAAGAGAATGAGCGTCACGCTGTGCTTCAGATGATGTGTAAATACAAGTAGCTCAAGGCCAAAGGCGCTTTGTTTTGTGTATCTTAAAGTGATTGTTTTCAATCTGCTCATTTAGTTGTCGGCGCTCTGTGGCAGCTCAGACCCCCTCTATGCCTCTGGCCTGTGATCTACAAATAAAGACAGATCTCACTGTAAACCTGGAGCTAGGATCTTATCCATCCATACAATGCTGACTTAAGTGTAAGTGTATTAAGCTTTAATGCCTTAATCTAAGGGACACCTGAGCATTTGTGATTAGTTTGAGATACAATGCATGGATAAAATCTTGAGTAAATGCTCCTCTGGATAATTTAAAGATTAAAATTACTTATGTCTGCTACACAGCCGGCTTCTTACAACATCTGAGGATGGGTGATATTTGTATCTCTATCGATGAAGTCTGGTATGGTATAGGTTTTCCATTGTTCACTGAAGTACAGAGGAGACTCCCTGCACAGCAACCTCCGCTGGATGGACTTCCAGACTTATCCACTGTTTCCCCTTCAACAGTGTGGAGAGACATGGGTTACACCAGACATAGAGCCAAGGGCATGTTGAAAAGACCCAGTGGCATAGAGGGCTTGGAGAAGGGAAGTGCACAGGCTGTAAAACCCTGTGCTTTGGTGTGGAGAGGAAAGTGTATACTATTTTACCGAAATATCCTTCTACACTTGAGGTAGATGATTAGGGTTCATGGCAGGTACTGTACATTTGCTGTTCTCTTTTGACATGTGTGGAAATTAGCCAAAGACCAGAAAACAGCGGTCAAGCACAGAATGTGCGGTGCATTAACAGACAATTCTATACATCCACGCCTTTCTGAACTTGTGGATTAAATATCACAAAGGTTTAAATATTTAACAGTAATCTTGCAAGAATATCATGTTGAATGTAGGTGTGGATTTGTTGGGGAAAATGGTAATTTTGACTTTTTGCATTTAATAAAACATTCAGAGAAGTCAATCTCTAAAAAACAAGTTGTCAGTGTTGGTGATACAATAGAGTGGTTTATTAGTAATAGGGAGGGAAAAAAATGCTGAAGTCACATAAGATATGGCGTAACACCCGTTATCACACTTGGTGCGCCTCCACATTTTATCTTGCTGAGGTATCAACAGCTCTGCTTTCTGTGGCAGGGTGCAGAGAAGCATTTACACCTCCGACTGGGCCTGGCGCTGGTGTATGAGATCCTCTACATACCACCATATGCTTCCCCACCAACCCCATACACTGTCTAGTCAGTACCATCTGTCACAGAAAGGCTCCTCCCCACTATGGATATCACTACCAGCCATTCAGAGGACTTGGTTGTCCATGTGTGTCATTTTTCACTTCATCACTTTGAGTCTTTTTAAGTTGTATTTGCTTTTTGAGAAAATATCAGTCATTTTCTTGTAACTTTAATTTTCACTGATAGTACGATGAGTATATCTTGGTATGGAGATGGATGTTTAGCCTGGATGCCAGACGAACTTAGCCCCGCCCACAACATTTTTGGTCGGGCAGTTCGGTCTGGAGTCGCTCCGTTGGGAAAAAATTATGCCCGACCGGGCCAATCAGATTGTCAGGGCGGGCTTTATACGATGATTGACAGATGATCAACGGTAACGTAATCAACCACGTCATCAAAGTGCCCTTGGGTTGAATTCGTTTTCAACAAACATGCCTGCCGCTGGCGAGCTGAGATGTGTAGATGCTGCCATTGAGTCTGTTTTAGAAGACATCGACAGCGCATTCATTTTGAAAGAGGAACACAGAACGTGGAGGCGACGCCAAAGCACCGCGCTAATCCCTATCGCCCCGGCGCTTGGCTGTTCACACCGGACACTGAAGCGACGCTGAACCGCCGGGCAGCGCTAATAATATCACCCGTTGATCCAGTAGATCGCTGCACGGCTTTGTGCCAGTCACACCGGAGGCTGAAGCACCGCGCTGCGCCAAGGCTGCCTCGCGGTGCTTCAGCCTCCGGTGTGACCGGCACAAAGTTTTAACATGGGAGTGGATGGGAGCCAGCTGTTATTTAAGGCTTGGCGCTGCGCTGAAGCGTCCGGTGGGAACCCGGCGTTAGTAAATAACTCACAATGCGTTGCTTAGCATACGTCACATACTACGTTGCTCTGATTGGTTGTAGGTCTATCCAATTGAGCGAAGAAGAATTTTACTTCCTGGTCAGTTGAAACACGCCCCATAATCACAGCCCAATGGAGCGGTCTCAGACTCACATTCTGACTAGAATTGTGAGTCTGACAACGTCAGGCTAATGGATGTTGAGAGAAACATGACAATTCAAATTAACATACCGACAGATTTGCATGACACATAAATCAAATGATCAACAAAGTTTATTTGATCGTCAATGATTTGACGAGTGATTTGTACTGCATATTTGTTTTAATAGATTTTGAAGCCCGGACATGGCTGCATAATACTGGATACTGTGGCACATGAGCATCGCTCATGTTTCAATTGGTCTTTTATGTCATTTTGTCCCAACACTTGCTCAGTGATCGAGCTATTATCTTGATAATACTGGCCCTAAATTGGATGTTTTATTAAGGCTATTTCATGCTTCATGGAGCAGTGAATATATAAGCGGCAATGTAGTGACATTTCTTTTCTCTATTACTTTTCCTCTGTGTGCCTTTTTTACCTGCCTGGATTTTAATTTAGCTAAGATCCTATGTCATTGAATATTATTATGCTCAACTTTCTCTTTGTGATACCAATTAAATCTCACCAAAGTATATGTATGGACAAATTATCTGTTAAATTGCGTGCACACTAAAAAAAAAAAAAATAGGCCATGTGTTCCACCTTAAAGACACATGGGACTCCTCTTCCTTTTAAACTAGGAACAGACAATATATTACTGTCAAATATGGTTAAAGCATGAAACATAGTCAGACCTCTCCATACTGCACATCCCCTCCCTTCTCATTCGCACTGTCCCCACTGGAGCCGCCTCATGCACTCCAACACTTCAAGCGCCTTTTAAGACCACTTTCATCTTTCCCTTTCAGAAAATCAGGCAGAGTCTCTGGTGAAAAGCGCTGACAGTAGCAGTTACTGCTGAGAGGAGTTGGCTCGCCCACGACCCTGTCCCTTTTGTATGCTTCTGAAGTGATGAGGGGTGAGAAGACCCTCTTTGAGCTCTGTGTGTTTCTGTTCGAATGTACACCAGCTGGAGCCCATGTCATGTCCTCTCGTTGGTCTACTGGATAGAGGCCGCTGAAGCAGCTGCTCATCTATCGCGGCAACCAATCTTAAAATGGGTTCTTGAACTTCAAAAGAATATGCGCTCTCAGTCTTGTGGGGTATTGCAGTTTTATCGCTGCCATCTTCCATTTCCATTAGTGAACAGTTTCCATTGTCCCTTCCAATGTTTTCAATGTAACGGCTATTATCAACATTGACAAGAAAGAAGGGTCGCTTTCATCATGTCTATTTCAAATGAGTGAGCTGGTGTCGTTGTGGTCGGGCAAGTTAACAAAAAACATGATGTGTTTGACCACCTGGGACTCATTTAACACTCAAAACTGCATCTTGGTGAAAATGTGCAGTTTGCAAAAGAACAAAATTATGCATTTCTACGATAACAAAGTCTGAATTGACGTTGCTGTGGAATAATTGACTGTTATTGTTGAAGCGTATACTGTATATACTTATGAGACTGATGTGGTCTGTGCACACTAATGGGAGAATTTCACATGATCAATTTACAACCATTAACCATCCTGCTGCTTTTACGTGGCCAGAGTTTGAAACGAGTATTATGTTCATAAATTCTACGTAAATGGGTTGAGGCTCATTTCCATAGCTATTAACTGGTAATGTCAAGTCAAAACAACATTGCTCTTTCTTTCGCATTTACCCACACATTGTGACCTTTCCCTCCTCCTTTGCCTCACTCTCTCTCTTTTTAGCCCCACCATCTCATATCTCTGTCCTTCGGTTGTCACTGTCTCCTGCTTATCCTCTGCACTACAGCAGCACATCTGTGTCCTTGTTTGCCACTTTGATCAAATTGTAGATGAAATAAACGAGGGTAGCGAGTTAGCTGGAGCAAGGTGCGAGTATCCCTGCCTCACCGCAACCACTCCCTGCAGGGCTCCGGCTGATGGACAGAACACCTCCTCTCGTATGTTAGGAGGGCTGGCCTGTTACACAGAAAGACACCTGTTTGTCTGCAGTTTTTTTTTTCTGTCTTCATTACCTGCCAAGACAACACACACACCCAATGAGGGGAAAAGACGGGGACTGTCTGGTTAGAAAGAAAAAAAGGCTTGGGCAAAGTGGCCCCCTGGCAGAAACGTCCCCAGATTAATTAAAAAACCCATTCTAGAAAGGAAACACAATAATGAGAATCTGCAAAAACATAGTCAAGCACACGGACAGTACAGGAGCTAAGATTCACAATTCTCTGGCCTCTCCGAAGACCTGTTGTCATCCCATACATTAGCTGCCTCCGAGGTCTTTGATTTGGTAAGAAAAAGCCATGCAACTGAAATTATCTTAACAGCTGTAAATAGGCTTTGCAGGGTAAAGCGGCCTGTCTCTCAAAGGCCTGATTTCTGTAAGCAGCTTAGTGTTTCCACCTCCTCATTACGCACCCTAACCTATTCATATTGTGGGTGAAACTTGGAATTGTTTCTCACACATCCTTCTGCCATATTAGGATGATACTAATGTGCCAGAAGAAGTGAACATGTCGCATATTATTTGTTGTCAGGGTATTTTGCATATATGCAGCCCACATAGATGCGTTAACATGGCCTGAAGTTAAGAGTTGAGTTAAGATGGAAAGAGTGGTTGAGGGAAAATGTGTAAACACTCTTGTCTTCTTTGGTAGGGAGCTCGAGCCATCAGGTATGCTTCATTACTCACCAGTGGAAATGACTGTGACGAGTCCTCTTGGCCATCAGTGCATCAGCAGCAGCAGATGTCGGTAGCTCTATAGTTGTATCTGCTATTGTTGGTGCTGAACTGATGCAACTATTTAGTGAGAAGCTCATGTTTTCACTTATTTGAAACATTTTTTTTCGTTGACTTTCTAGAGTCTGTAGCCAGGGTTTTATTTTTCCCAGTTAACTCTCTCATGATGTGACTTCAAACAAGCATGTTCTTTTTACACAGAGGCTTCCAAGATGAATGAATCTCCATAAAGATACCGCTGTGGGCCTTTAGCACCCATTGTTCCACGACATCATCATCATTACCGTCACCTCTGTGTTTCTACGGCAATGAAAAACTCTCTGCCAGCAGTTTGAACTGCACCTCTCTGTCACTCAGACGAGAGCAGGGCCATCTCAGGATATCATTAGAAGTGCTCTCTATGTCTGAAAGGCAGGTGGACTTGTCCTCTAATGAGGAGTCAGGTATCACACAGAGCGGCCACTGTCCGTCTGGGACACTGATATTCTCCTTGCCTTACGGACATTGAGATGGCATCATTAGAGTCCGAGATGGCCACAGAGACAGAGGGATTAACCAGACAAGATAGTGAATTGGTAACGACATGGTTAGTTGTGGGGAACAGAGAGTCCTACTGTTGTTACCTCTGACTTTTTATATCTAAATTTGATTTGTTTAAGTCCCAACATTTGGTCCTACAGACATGCCACTAGCAAGAGCGGTGTTTGGATTTATTACTGCGTGTTGACTTTTCAACCTCAACCGAACTGGCAAATATATTCAGTTTTAAGAATTCCGAAGCCATTATATGTCAAGGTAGATGAAAACCTGCAGATTGTATTGCCCTATCTTTCCTTCCGGTTCATCCGGCATCAATGCATGAATGAAGAGCTATTTTTTGTCTGGCCTTTTCACAGGCAGGCAAAATTGGAAATGGTAAAAGTTTACGAATAATATCAGCTTGACCACTGAACAAAGTCATCATACTTGGAGTCAGAACTATACATATGGCCTGCTCCATTTGCTAGTCCTGCTGGCTCCAAAGTGTAATTAAAAAACATAATTTGCATCTCAGGCAATTAAACTCAATATTTAACAGAAGTGTTTTTAATACACATGCAAGGGGAACAGCATGAACATATTCACCTCCATGCTTATGCAATTATTAAAGCAAATTGCAAAGCTCTGTTTTGAGTTATTAATTCCCTTCATTGTCTATGATACTTTCAGCTACAGTACGTTATGACTTCATAGTTCCCAGTATCAGTGAGCCATGGCTGTGACACAGCTAAAGGCCCTGTGGCGAAGAGCGAGAGTCACTCCAATCGCTTTCTGTGGCTATCAATATGCAGTTGACAACCTAATTGAGCCAAAAGATGAAAGCAGCTGGAGTCAAAGATTGTTGTTTCGTCTACTCTACAGGACTTTATTACCACCTGAATTATAAGTTATAATATATGAATTACACTTTAATGGTCTCCGAGAAATAAATACCTCTGCGTTTTTTTTTTATGTAAGTTTCCACCTGCTCCATGAAGCAGTCAACACTGTCATGCAGCATAACCTAGAGTCCAGTTATAATGAGCACAGCGACTAACACTTAAGAAGTATGTTTGTGTTTTTTTTCCCTTCCCTGTAGTTTTAATAGCAGTTATTGATTGGAAGGCTCAGGTTCTTGTTGGTGTTGAATTGTGGCTGCGTTAGTTTGTGTTTGTTTTTTCCTCCCTCCCAAGAGTTTGATTAGTCCTCTCCATTTAGCTGCTACATTACTTTCATTTCAACACACATGCAGGATGGGGAGAGCCACCATGATCTTTTACTCTCCTCATGCAGATGGTAGACACATCTCTCGCTCTCTGGATTGGCACTCAGCCTACGTCTGTCCCATACCAGCCAGAATCTCCCTTATGGCACAGCCTCGAAGGTTTAATTAAATATCAGACCAACGCTAACTCTGCTGCTGGCCACCCATGGGCTACACGGAGCACAGGGGGGGTATGCCTTTTTTTAAAGTGAACAGAGAAAGGGAGAAAGGGTGAAGGAGACGGTGATTGTAGGAGTTACATCCTCTTTGCAAGCTGCTGTCACTGGCAAGCAGACTGGGAGTTGATTTGTACTCATTACTGGGAAATGAGTAAGGCCCGAGGATGATAACCGGATTACTCCGATTGCATGTGATGTGATTGGAGATGTTGTGCGATGTTAATCTCCTCCTGTGTCCCCAAGATATAGGAAATAAATGGAGATGAAAATCTTTCTCTGCATGTTCACAGTAGGTCATGTATGATACAAATGGAAGTAGATGACTATTATGCAATAGTCCCTTTCCCCAAGAGAGCTAATAATCACGTTCTGTAGCAGCTACTTGGAATCTTTTGTGGTAGAAAGTCAATAAATCATGTTTTATGCATGTAGTACATCTGTACGCCAGGCATTGCATACTGCAAGTAATGAAAACATACATTCAAGGAAACATTTTGGAAAGATTCCACAATATATTTCTGCCCTATGGAATGTACTTATTGCTCTCAGTTTACAGGACTATTATTGCATTTGTTCACTGTATGAAAACCTTGAACTTCTCCATCCGTGCTCGCTGATGTCCTTACTGATTAACTGCATCACAGTGACTGGGTTCAACATAGAAGCAGGACTTGTCTCCGGTGTTACCACTTCCACTGTCTTTCCCGCTCGCTCTCCACTTTGCTCTGCACTCATTAAGGACCAACCTTTGTCTGTTACAGGCCATCTCAAGACTGTCAAACTACCAGATAATGGTCACCCTGGTCTTTACCTTGCACCATGTACACTGTGATCTTTGAGGCCATTATTATCCCCCCCCATGTATTCCAACCGAGTGTGGTGTTCCACTGTTAATCAGAGGATAATTTTATATAATTCAACAGAGATTTATTTTTTTTTGCAGTGGGAAAATCTTGTTTTCTTATGCATTGACATTTCCGTTCCGCTCGGTTAGTCTCTTCTT
Source organism: Pleuronectes platessa (assembly GCF_947347685.1). Classification (NCBI taxonomy): domain Eukaryota; kingdom Metazoa; phylum Chordata; class Actinopteri; order Pleuronectiformes; family Pleuronectidae; genus Pleuronectes; species Pleuronectes platessa. Next base: position 21,591,176 of record NC_070627.1, on the reverse strand, counting down.
TTATAAAGTTTCCACATATTATCAGCACATTGCTCCTTCAGTGCCCATTCATAATTGCTGATATTGCGACAATATCTTGTTGTGTGCCGCATAATAAGCAGGTTTGCTATCAATTACTAGTGCAGCAGGAATGAACACCTGCCTCCTTCTCACCCCATTACCTTTCCTGGCACAATACACGCTGTTTAATATATTAATATGTCATTTTAGAACCACATCTAGCTTTTTTAAGGTCATCATCAGTGGGTCGATACGATTCATCTTTGTCCACACTTCAAACAATGCAACCTCCTTTTTGGACTGCACCTTTGTTTTTTGCACTTGTTTCTTTTCTTTACAAGAGAAGTCATTTTCTCTCTACTGTCCCCCTCTGCTGCACATGCCCGCAGGACACTATTTCATCTTGCTTTGAACTCTTTCTAATTTTGCGCAGTAGCAGTTTTTTATTAACATATTTATTCATTTATGACTCCTCTCAAATCCCTTTGCATAAGAGCACACCTTTTCTCTCTCTCTCGCTCTCTCTCTCTCGCGCTCTCCCTCTCTCCCCTCTCCGCAGAGACTGGACCTCACTAATACAGTGTTAGTTTAATCCCTGCCATGCTGTCAGGGGCTATTTTCTTGGGGTCCTTGTCTTACTACAGCTGCAGTGAACACATTCAGAGTTCTTAGGTTTTCTTTGCTCACCAGCTCCTGTCTCCACTCCATCCTGTTTGTCGAGTTTTGTGCACTTTTTTGCATCTCAGTGAAGGGAGCAACTTGTCTCCAGCCCTCCCAAGGTCAAGGTGTCTTTGTAGACTTTCCACGGATCATCCCCGTCCACTCTCCCTACCACCCACTTCCCATCCCAATGGCAGACACCCGTCAATGGCTGAACTCCCCCACTTAGATACTAATAACCTAGCCAGCGACCATCTTTCATCATGTGTTCTCGCTCCATTTGAATAGAAGGAGATTCTGAATGCTGGTAGCTGAATAGAGAGCAGAGGGCCCTCCTCCTGATTTTGCAGCTCTCACAAGGTGGCAGTGACAGAGAAGGGGATGGTGTCTGGTTCAATAGTTGGAGCAAGGTCATGTGGCGATTTCCAACAGTCCTGCAAGTGCTTCTTGAACTCAAATTGTGCTCTTGGATAATAATTGTAAGAAAACCCAAGTAAACCTTTAGATATTGTGCGACTTTTGGGAGCTAATACTAATATTAGGTAATAAATAAATTCCAATGAGTTCATATATATATATTTTAAGAAATGGTAATAACTCTTAAGATTTCACCATTAAGAAATGTAATTGAGGCTTGATCTTTTACTTAAATCATAGACTTTAATAAAATAAGTCTTAATCAAAAGGAAACACAATACAACCAAATGTATAGAACTTGATTCAAGAAAACATTAGAGCATGTATTTTCTGCTTCGTGTTTTTTGTGAAAAAAGCATTTGCATTTATCATTATGGTTCTTGAGATTGCAACACAATTTTCTACAGACATTCATTTATAATCATGAGAGAATGTAGTTTACATTTTTTAATTCATTGAAATTATATCCAAAAATTGCTCTGAAATTTGGTCCAAATATCCATATTGCACAGATTATTATGGATGATGCTTGACTTTTCTGTTCGTGCTGCAAGTAAGTCTCAATATTCCAGTTGATTGTTTGGTGGCCAAATACTTATCATCAGTCTCTACTCTGCTTAGTGCTAATTAGCAAATGCTAATATATAGCACACCAATCTATGATCTTGAACATTATAACCAATAAACTAGAACATTTTAGCAGTAAACCAACATTAGCCATTCACTTAAATCATCTCTGTGCATAAGAACAGTTTCACAAAGTCCCTCTCATGGTTGTAGACTTTTAACGTTGTTTAAAACATTTTCTCTGTCCAGTTGTATTCCTACACTTTACTGTAATTAATAGTACTGCTGGCTCTGGTGTATAAACTTACTTTTTTGTGGATAAGTGGCAGACTCAAGGGGGCATTCATGGTGCTGAGTCTACTTTAGTGTTTTGTTACACATTCTCTGTCTTTCTTTCCCTTAACCCTGTCTTTCTCTCTCTCTCTCTCTCTTTCATTCAGATGCCAAGGAGATCGTGCTGAAAGCTCAGATTCTGGCTGGTGGCAGAGGCAAGGGTGTGTTCGACAGTGGCCTTAAAGGTGGAGTGCACTTAACTAAGGAGTAAGTATGCCCCTATGTGCATCTCGCACTGTGAGTTACTGCAGGAGGAAGATTTGTATTATTTTTTTCAGACGACAGCAGCTTTTAGAGTGAGGATGCTCAAAGAGCTCTCTGAAGATGTTCCCCAGGCACAAAGACACAGTCAGGATTACTTGTGCTGCAAATAAACAGTTTTTCTGTCTTCAGCGTCTTGTTTTGGAACAACTACCCTCAATTAAATGTTGAAAAAAGGATTTTAAGGTCAGCAGAAGTGTTATGCACCCCATACTGAGTTTTCCTCTCTCGGGTTGATTGGGTTTTGTGCTGCCGCTGAGGTTCATTTTGTTCTGGCTTTGAATTACAAAGTGTGATCGCTGTATTCCTTCAATCTGAGATCTTCTGTATTTTTCAAAAGGCTTAACAACACCTTGAAAGAAATTTTCTTTGCTCAGATGCTACATTCCCCTCCACCATGTTCCCATGTACAGACACAGTGCTGTCTTTTTAGTTATGGTGTCTGCCGTTAACTGATGCCTTAAAGGCAAAAAGGTGATTTATGACAATTGGCCCGGACATGTATCATCGTCAGCCTACCTCAGGGTTTGGAATGGCTGGAAACTTTTTCAAAGTGAGATATGCTAAAGTTCATCGTCCCCAGACAGTGATATGAGCGCGCAGTTCATCTTCCTCTAATCTATCAAAGGAAGAATTCAACCCCTGGCTTCATTTGTATTCACTTACAAAACCGGAGCAGGCTTAAAGAAGCAGACTCGGCATGCAGGCTGCTTTTAAAAAAGAGAGAATGAGTAGAGATTCATTCACAGTGATGTGTACATGTACCAAGTGTCTTCAAAGCTGTGCTTTGTCAGAATATGTTCCATCGATACCCAGAAAGTGCTGAGGCATATCTCGCTTCAACTGAACAAAGCTCTGGAGAGATAAATAAATACGTATTCATCTGGCAGTACACCTGCTTTCCTCAGCTTTCTTTTGGCCAGTGTCTGATTTTCAGTGATGTTTTATTCTTTTTTTTATAAAAAAAAGACTTAAAAAGGAAATTGTTTGACCTATAACCTCTCTCCTTCAGCCCTGCAGTGGTTGGTGAGCTGGCAAATAAGATGCTGGGTTTTAACCTGACGACCAAGCAGACGCCTAAAGATGGAGTAAAAGTTAAAATGGTGAGCCACTGTGCAGACGAAAAGAAAGAAATATATTCTTTTTACTCTTTGTTGTTGTTTTCTGACCTCATTTCAAGGCATTTTGAGTCCAGTAATACAGTCGTGTAAAATTAACGACCGTGAAGGCAGTCTGGCTCAATGGGTTTTTATTTCATATTACATTTTTTTCACTGTAGAAATAAGCTGTCCACTGTTGTTTACTTTGGGTTTGTGCTTCTGGTACTATAGTTCATTAAATAAATAGAAGACCTAATATTAATTCAAAGTGTTTCCATGAGCCACTAACAAGCAGGAATATCATGTTCTCTACTCGCATGCTGCATGCAGTGCCTCCTCTAAACAGACGTTTCCAGGTGATGAAGCCTTCTCACTCTGTGGCTTTTGTGTGGGTCCTGCACTCTCTGTTTGTCTCTACCCCCCCATGTTTGTTTACCCCTGCTTCTCCCAACAGGAGCTCCCACTCCTGCAGAGTTTATGTCGAATCAAATGAGTGTCACACTTTTGAGTGTCACACTTTTTTTTCATTCAGTTTTACACAATGCACCTGCAGCAGCCAGACGATAACAATCCCCCAAATAGTTCCATGACTAGGATTGAGAAGAGAAAGGTAAACAGAAAAATGTAGTTAACTGTAAAACTTACACTTGAATTGGCCATTAGATAATTGTCTCACCAAGAAAATCTTGTAGCAGACCTGGTAAGAGCAGCTGTCCACTAATCTGAAGGATCAAGCGACGTGATAGTGCAGTCAGAGGCTGGTGTATCAGATGACAGCCAGAGTTAACATGCCCAGCCCTTTCTTTACTCAGTGCTCCACAGAGCAGGGGACGCCACAGAAAACTGGGGCAGCACCTCTGCAGCTACATGGATTTGCTGTCATGACACTGATAGAGGGATGCTGTGAGAAGAACAGGACAGATGTGAATGATGGTTGTGGAAGAGGAATATTTGAGACAGAACCTTGAGAATGAGTAAGAACAAAACAGGATAGTAGGGAAAGACTCTCTTTAGTTTGACAGAATCAGGCTCCAATTCATGTGACAGGAAATGTAGGAGAACATTTGAATGTCTGGTGGATGACTTTTTTGCACTGAGGTAGGAGAGCTGTCTGTAAACATGGAGCTAAGAGGTTATCCATCCTCATGTGCTTGGATAAGTGAAACACAAGAAAGGTGTGGTTGTCCAAAACCACTCTATCTAGATTAGACAACTTGCAACACATTTACACAACCGTTCAACATAAATTTTTTCCCCAAAAGCCCCCTGCTCGCATCCTGTCTTTGCTTACCTTTGTGACACCCCCCACTAACTCTTCTCAATAAAAAGATGGGTTTCATTGAGAGATGCTTAGTAGGTATTTAACCTGCTTACTTGCCTGTGTGTTGAATCCAGTATTTGAAATGATAAAAATGTATCCTAATTTTTTGTTGTTGTTAACTGCGTAAACTTGGTATCATGGTGTCATAGTGTCATTCCTCCATGTTCTCTTGCTGTGCCATGTCCAGGTGATGGTTGCTGAGGCCCTGGACATTAGCAGGGAGACATACTTTGCCATCTTAATGGACCGCTCCTGTAATGGTCCTGTCATGGTTGGAAGCCCCCAGGGGGGTATGGATATCGAGGAGGTGGCCGCCAGCACCCCAGAACTCATCTTTAAGGTGCATGATTTGTTGTTACGCTGCAATATCAAATCAGATAAATACGACGGTGATATTTTTCTGCCGAAAAAACAGTGCATGCTAAATCTTGTTAAGCACAATGTAACTTAAACGTATTGAAATCTTGTCAGGACCTGATCACTCAGTGAGTCTTACAGATATAAGCTGGGCTCTGTTTGTATTTTCTGCAAACAAATTAAATATATCGTCCTGTCTTCATGCGCTCAGCAGCTGAACACTGCTAAAAAAACATTGGCGCATAACGTGAACAAATATGCACAGACACACATAAAAAAGCATTCTGTGTTTCATATTGCTATTAATTAGGTTCCCTTTACAGAATGTATTCCTCTTTAGTCACTTTGCTACCTGGCAACGGGACATTGTTAACAGATGTATAATGTTTGCATTACAGATGGAGTGTGCCTGCATTTACAAACGTTATGTATATCCTTCCTTTACTATAGTCCACAGATGTTGCAGCAGATTTTAAAGATCCAGCTGACATTTAGATCATCCATTATTTCTGCTCAAGATTTCAAATTATATAGGCATCCCACAGCTGTGGTATTGATATCAACATAATAGCGCAGTATACCTTTCACTCATCTCATTTTTAAAAAGTCCAGAGTTTATACAGACTTTGTCCATACCTGCTAAAGTCAGTTTCACTTTTATTCTTTTGTTTTCTTCACCGCTGAAAACCATGAAATTCCTCATGCAGTTTTATATCTATGAAAAAACGTTATCTATCTGAAAGTCAAAGATACGAGCGACTAACGATCATAAATCCGCCGTTTCAGTCCCAACTGTCGATTTTTTCCATGTCTGGCAGCTTGCCATTACTTAATTATGATGTCGGCAGTTTAATGTGAACATTCACTTTGTGTCAAATTATAGCCCAGTGTTTGAGCCTCCCATTCTCTCTCACTCCCTCTCAACGTTTTTTTCTCTCTCTCTGCCCCTCTATCACTTTCTCTGCAATTCTCATAGGAAGTCATAGATATATTCGAAGGCGTGCGCGACGACCAGGCGCTCCGCATGGCAACTAATTTGGGTTTCAAAGGACCTCTGCAGAGACAGGTAATGGGCGCTGAAGGCTTTAAAGCCACAATGCAAAATGAAGTCAAGAAAGGAAAACAACACATCGACAGCTCAGGTTAAAACCCACTAGAAGTACATGTGCTTAGCTTTAGAGTCCATGTAACTCTAGGCATCAGATCACAATTTTGTATTTTTCATTCATGACACGAGAAACCAGATTAGCTCAGAAACTGCTTGTTAGAAGCTAACTGAGAGTTGAAGATGTTTACGCTTTGGTTGCATCCCATTGTATGAGATCCTCTTTTGCAGGACAGTGAATAGGCATTGATTTTAAATGGGCAGGAGATTGTTAAGTGTCTGCATTGTCAGCCTCTCTTCGTAACCAAGAGTCAGCTGCTGCAATGTTTAATTACAGCTTGATGCTGTACAATGCCAATATTCTATGATAAGTACCTGTATTGACATTTTAAACCACAAAAAAATTTAAATCTACTTAATTTTTTTTATCTAAAGCAACTACATTAGATCATAGTCTTTGTTTTAATACATGTATTATTTTCTCATCCTCATTCCTCTTTGAAACAAGCGAATCACATTTCCCCTTCCTGCTCAGAAACATGCACATTCATGCCAAACAAGCTCAGACAGTGTGATGTTCAAGGTGATTTGCCATGTTTTATGTAGCCTGTGTCGGAGGCTGAGTGGCCTTGGCGCGGCCGGCTGCTCAGACCCGAACCATCAGGTAATTACTGTCCTCTGTGGACCACGCAGGCAGCAGATCAGATTAAGAGGCTCTATGATCTGTTCCTGAAAGTTGACGCCACTCAAGTCGAAGTCAATCCTCTCGGCGAGACTCCCGAAGGACAAGGTACCCTGTATCATAGAAAGTGCTTTTTTTATGTGAGTGTGTGTGTTTGAGTGTGTCTGTGTACTAACTTGGCTTCTGACTTGTGTGTGTCTGTGCATCCATTCATGTTTTTTCCCCTCCTGTCAATAAGTGCTCCTAAATCACATTAAAGCTCTCTGATATTTAAACACCTTAAATAATTAGACATGGCTGAAAATTAGACATCTTAGCATGAACTTGCAGCTGCCTACTAATCACTTACTGTGAGTTACAGAGACACAACCTCCTCAGGTCTGAATGAATTTAAGGATTTGTAATTGCAACATACTAACGTCAGCTTCTTGTCTGGATCCAAATCCAAGATGCTGCAGGGAGCGGAGCTTTCCATTTTCATGTTGTTGATGTTGATGTTTCTTAGTTGTTGATGATTAATTAAAGGCAGTGAGTGTATCATCAACTAGTAATGAGGAACTAGAAATTACAGCAGCGGTTACAGGCACATCCGTTATCAGTATCCACTCAGGGATATTCTATGTATGTGTAGAAAAACATCTTGTAAGCATCACATACTGTGTCGTCACACTCTTAAACATACTCAAATCCACAATTACGGATTATATATTGATTCTTTAAAGTAACCAAAATGTTACATTTGAGGTTTTATTTAAATATATTTTACTTATTATTATTTTTATAAGTGGTCAAATTCTTCAACAACATTTTAACTCTTAGTATTCACGCTATTCTCTTACCTCTGTGTCTGAGTTGTCTTAGTAGAAATACACGACTCACGTACACTAACTTGGAATAGTTCTGTTAAATGACTTTCAATGAATGAAAGGGTGATTAGAACAAATTGGAACATTAAGAAATAACCATTCTGGATTATTTATAGTAGGGTAGCCTCGTCCATTTAATTTTCAGTGTGAGATTAAATTGAAATTAACCAATTAGGTTGAGAAAGAATGTATTGTCCAGTAGAGCAATGATTACTGTTTCTATCGAATCAAGAGCTCAGACTCTGCCTCAGTCCCCGGCGATATAGTCTTTGCATTTTCCCCGGGAGATGATAACACTTGAATTAATTTTAAAAGCAGATAGGGGTAAGAATAAATATCAGTCGCCGTGTCACCACTCGACAACATCAGGAGGTGGAGAGGAGGTTCAACATTTCAAATGCTCTACATTCAGATATAACAAAGACATCACACACCGTCATGAAGCCCAGTGTAGCTGTTGTGATGCTGCTCATGCTGAACTTGAGTTGAACTTTGTTTTTTCTTCCTAAGAAATAAGAGTGATCGTCTTATGTGTGAACCTAAACACAGATTGACTGTGATGAGTGCTATCGAGACGTAGTACAGCACCCTGCTGCAGCTGCGTCACGTCTTTGATGTTATTTAGTCTGCTCAACATCAGATTCTTGTTCAAAGTATGCTTTATCAAAGACTGACAAAAGAAGTTTGTTGTTTCGTGATTCCTTATGAATATCAATAACACAAAATGGCTCCTTTCATACAGCAGAGAGGTGCGAGTTTTCTTTTCCCAGCAGCAGAGAGAGAAACTGGCTTGAGCTCAGGTGGTGCTGTGTAGACAAGCTCCACATTAAAACCAACTCTCGTTCTTTGGCTCGATTTGTTCACATGTCACAAGGGAGCGTAGCCATTTTCCGGCTGGCATTTTGACAAGATGTGTATCGTAAAGGAGAATTTCTCAAGGGTGGAAAATTTGTATATTTGTGTCTCATTCGGTAATAGCTGAATTTATTTTGTCGATGGACTGCAATAATGGATGTGTCAAAAATAAAACAAAGGGAATAGTGTAGTGGGAGAGCTACTTTACCTGCAGGACACAGTGTGTCCACTCCCTAGTCCCACAAGAGGCTGCCTGCTGCATGTGCTGTGTGTCTCTGCGTGTGTTTTAAATGTGTGTTTTAAGTTTCTCAAGTCAATTCCCATGCTCCCTTATTTTCTTTCTGTTTATTGTGTGGTGTATCTGGATTTCTACTATTAATATACTAGCTCTTCAAACCATACCGGCCATATTGAGAATGGTTTGAAGGTGTATGGCTGCTCTCTTGGTTATTTAACCAAATGGGTAGACAAATTCAAATTTACCTCAAAGTTGTAAACTCAGATTTGTTTAACTTAATTTATTGAATCAAGCATTTACAAAATGTTCAGACCTGATAATAAAATTCTTCCTGAGAGATCCAATCAGAAGGGGTCAGCATCTCAACCCTACCAAATACGTCCTCAATGCATCTTGAGATCCAATCACAACCACATTGTGTGAATGCAAATGTGTCCTGGGCCACATACGAAGGACCTCCTACTCAGCTGACGTCCTCTGACCTTGTACAGTTTCCCAAAGACACAAATGACACAAAAGGTTTTTATGCATCTCAGTGTCCATATGTTAAATTATTTGTGGTCACTGCCACAATATCAACACTAATCACCACTTAAGGAGTTATCCCTGCAGTTGATTAAAAACCTCATTTGGTCTTCGCGAATGCTAATGATGTACGTGACTATTTACATATAGGGCAGCGGAAGTGAGATCCTGTTTGAAGTGGTCAGAGAGATGGGTACAGGATGCATTTTGATAAAGGGTGTGAACACAAGAACCTAAAGCTGACCACTTGTGATCGGATCTCTCAGGATGGATGTTCATACCATGTCTGAACAGGGCCTATCTGTTACCATGAGTCGGAGAGGGCTTGATCACTTTCTTACTGACAATTGGATCAAATTAATACCACTCTCGTGTCTCAAATATGAAACTGGCACTAGCAGCTGCTTTGCTTAGCTTACCATAAAGGAAACAATATACTTTTAGGGATATGGTGCCTAACTAAGAAACAGTGTCTGCCACAGAGCTCTGTTGGAAATCACAGCTTGTTTTTGAACAAATGAAAGAAGAAGAGTTAATTAAAGAGCTTTAGGAGAGCTGGTAAGCAGAATTTCCAACCTCTGCACAGAGCCAGGCGAGCTGTTTTCTCCCATTTCCAGTCATGCTAAGCTAAGCATGGTGGCAATCTTCTCATTTACGTCTTTGCAAAAATGCAAAGAAGCGCATTTCATCTAGACATTGAACTATTCTTCTGAGTTACAGTCACAAGTGCCGTTGTGTACAGAGAAATCTCTTCGACTAATTTATTACATTTCTACCCTGATATTTTTTCAGGTAGCTCTGTGATTGCGTTCTCTTTGAAATGTACTCTCTTTGAAGTCAATTTACTATAGTGGTCTATTCCATGGAGGCAATGTCAAAAACACATGCCTTGGTGAGCCCACCTCTGAAGTAATTAAGGAAGGTAGGCCAAAGGGACACTCCTCTGTTCATTAATTTCAGGTTTTAGAAATCATAATTAGCTTTTTTATGTCAGAATCCCTGCTTCTCTTCCCTTTTCCCTCGCCTGCCGTTTTCCTCTGTTTCACTTTTGTGTTTCCTCTGTTGCCTTCTTTATTCCTAACTCTGTCTTTGTCATATCCACAATTCTTCCATGTCATTTGCCCCAGTGGTTTGCTTTGATGCAAAGATCAACTTCGACGACAACGCAGAGTTCCGTCAGAAGGCCGTGTTTGCCATGGACGACATGGCTGAGAGCGACCCCACAGAGACGGAGGCAGCCAAGTGGGACCTCAAGTATATCGGACTGGATGGAAACATTGCTTGTTTTGGTACGGAAACAAAACTTCATGACAGAACAGGCTGATTCCTGCACACAGACAGTGACACACACACACACATTCACCGAAAATGCGAACCCCCTTCTGACACAAGGCTTTAATGCGTCTCGGAAGTCACATAAGTGAAAACCTCGGACACAGTTAAAACTTAGTCAAAGTAAAGGCTGCCTGGGCTCTCCTCCAGTCCACATTTACAAGCAGCTTTCTGAAGACTCCAGAAGGAATGCTGCCATAACCAATGCATTCTAATTAGCTATAATCCGCACAGAAAGTCTCCAGTGAGCCAGATTGTTAGCATTCTCATTAAAGGCCCCCTCTCTTGTCATAAATCAAAGCTTTTACAGTGTGGAGCAGCACTAACAGGTGCTCACGCTTCTTACCCCGTAGCCTCATAAACACATTAGATGTCTGTTAGCGTTACGGCATTGCCCCCCCCCCCCCCTCCCCTCCATCCATCCTCCATCCCCAGCTCCCAGCCTCTCTTAAAGTAACAACAGCTTTTAAGGCCCTGCAGCTTCCTTGAGAGCCCTGTGAGCCACCAAAGTGACAGCTGTTAAAGCAAATTTCCCTTTTATTGAGACCTCGGTCGGGGAGCTTGCCAGGACACAAGTTCAGCTTGGCTAAACCAAATGAGGTAAGACAGTTTTGTGTGCACTTGGCTCCCACACAACTCAGCAGGGTAGCCGCGCAGGCAGTTGGCTAAATGATGACACGGGCCGCAGAGAAGCAAAGCAGAACCTCTTTTAATCATCACTCTTTTCTCTGAAGTAGAGTGTCGAGTCATAATAACATTTTCTGTGTTGCTCGACTTCACTCATTGAATGTTCCTGATTAGGAGATTTCCAGCTGATTCACTTTTGATGCGTGACTTTTTTTTCTGCCATTTGCTCTTTGGTTGTTAAATTACTGCTAGTTTCTTTTATGAGGGTTCTTACAGTACATTTCATCCGTCTTTCAGCGTGGTGATGTTATTTTAATTAGCTCACTGCTGTTGGCATCACATTTTACACTCATACACTTTTGTTTCAATCTTTTATACTTAAATAGAGCAGTGCTCGTTCTTAACTGTCTGTTTGGAATTGGTTGTTTGTTTGGCCTGTGATGCTGCTGGTTGCAGTTTTTCATTATGAAACTGTTAAAGTGACCTGCAGTAATTGAGTTGTGACAAGTGAAGACTTGCGAGAGCTGTACACACGTTGTTTATTCAAAGTTTAATATCGTATCACATATCCAAATCGCTCCAAATGCAACAAAACTTATTTCCTTTGACTCTTAACAATACGAATGCCAAGTGTGAAGCTGATTAGATGAATGGTTCACGATATGTATTCCACTTACACACATTGGCCGACTGAAATTTTAATGCTAGTTAAATACTTTTACTACATTTTATCTTCTTCAGATTATAATACCACTAACACTGGCATCATGCCTGGCATAAGCCTCACTCTGAGTAAATAAAGTAAATATATAATAAAAATATTCGATACCCTATATATCCGCTTTTTAGTTGCTGTTTTGAGTTTTTTGGTAATAACAATTTTTCGCGAATTGTTTGAACTGACATTGTGAATTTTCACAGTGAATGGAGCTGGATTGGCTATGGCCACATGTGACATCATTGACCTGCACGGGGGAAAGCCCGCTAACTTCCTCGACCTGGGCGGAGGAGTTCAAGAGAGGCAGGTGTACGAGGCATTTAAGATGCTCACTGCTGATCCTAAGGTAGGAACAAATACTTGGGGCAAAAAAGATTGATGTTTCTTTGTACTTACTGTAACTTGCAGGGTTCGTACGTCCATGGAAAACCTTGAAAAGTCATGGAATTCTAAAATGTGTATTTCCAGGCCTGGAGAAGTCATGGCAAAAATTATCTCCCAAAAGTTTTGGAAAAGTCATGGAAATTTGTTACATTCATATTTTCATGTCGTTCATTATGCTGAGTTTTAAATAATTCATATGATTTTAAGGAAATACGCTCAAAATATAAGCAGGGAACTTGGGTTTGTGTCATTTAAGTTATACTGTATGCCTTGGAATTCTCATTGTTAGTTTGAATGCTACATTTTGTCACTTTTTCGCGTATACACCGAAATTTCACAAAATGTTCGGTCTTGGAAATTTGGTTTAAAGTTATTGAAAAGTCATGGAAATCCATTGTTCAAAATGTGTATGAACCTTGAACTTGATTCAATCAAATGCAGAATTAAGTTACTATTTAATTATATAATTGCTTATTTCAAAGCGGACTTGCCACCTGATGAATCGTATTTCATGCTACAATCATGCATCTTGTCATATCACATCCATAAAGCCTTGTCTGTCTGGTTAGTGCTTTGTCACTGAGACAACAGCAATCATTAGACGAGGGACCTTGGCATATGTCCATGTTTCGCTGAGTGAAGCAGACTCTGGCAGCCTGTGTGATTATATGCCTTCGTCTTCACTTGCTGTGGCATATCAAAACTCTCCTCTGTAAAGACCTTGGCTTTCTATAGATGGCACAAAAATCGAATAAACAAGTTCAAATCAAAGCGTGTTTCTGAAAGGCTCGCAGCTCTAGTGGGTGGCAGTTTGGGGTCTTTTAGAAGTGATTCAGCTCCATGTTCAGAAAGCTAATAAGTCCAAACTAAACAATATGAGCCCTGTAACGACACTGCAGTGCTGATTGCGTGTTGACAGTCATCGCACTGCAAATACCCACCTCCTCCTCCTCGCTGTCACTCCTACACCGCTGCACTAGCCTCAAGTTGCCGCTGTATAAGCAGCTCTGACGCAGCTTGGTCGTGCAGGATGAAGATGAGCAGTTGATACTAATTAATTTTATTGACACTTGTTAATTTGATTCAGCAGTACATGCTTTCAAATCATACGTTTCACGCTAATATATCTGCTCATTTGAGGGTTGCTAGATTCGGTTACAGATCTACTAGAGATGAAATACTACAGCAAATGCACCTCAACAGTTTATTGAGGCACAAGCTGTCACAGTTTACAGAACTCAGACGTTTCCTTAACATATCTACATGTCGATTTTCTAAACTTGCTGGATCACTTGATTAATGTAAACTTTTAAAAATAATATAGAGGTTATGAACACAGATAAATCAATAATCTGCTTGTCTTTCATAGTCTGCTCTTAAAATAAAGCTTCTGTCAATATTACACTATGGGAATACTTGAATATATCCAATACCTAATACACAGTTGGATGTTTTTTCTCAGTGTTAGTGGTGAGGGCCTGTAAATGACATTAACAGTATCTGCACCATATTTATCACACAGCAGTGAACAGACCAATGTTAAAGCCCACCAACCACGACCCCCCAGCAGGGGATATATTGCCTTACTCACATTTCCACTGTGTGCAGATTCTGTTCAGTGAATTCGTGTGGTGGGAAATAAAACTGAATAATTGTGATCAATGATGGAAACAGAAAACTTGTACTTGTTATTGAACCCTTTGTAACCAAGGTAGGAAAAATCTGATTTTAAAATCTGCACCCCCCCCCAAAAAACCCCACAGGAGTGACTTTCCTCCACCTCCTCCTGGTCCTCCTTCTTTTTCTGTCTTGGGCCGATTCCCCTGATCAAGATGGGGGAGTAAGTCTGCTGCCTGTCCCTCCTGCTGCTGTGTATGGAAATAGAGATAGGGCGCTCCTCCCCAACGGGGGGGGGGTAGTAAAGTAGGATTGACATTAAACTGGGTTGTAAGCACCATTAGCATTTCAACAAGGGGAGTTGAGAAACCTGCTCTGATATGTGGATGGAATTTTAATCATTTCAAAGTAAGAATGAGAGAGGGAGCTGCTCATTTGCCTTTAGTTTATTTTTATTTTCCATTCCCAAAGTCCAAAATATGAGATGAGCATTTTATATTAAAATGTAACATCAGCCAGGTGAAGGTGACGAGGCAAAAAGTATTGATTTAGTTCGTGAATAAGATATGATGTCCTATTTATCTTAATTCTAAAGACAATCATTACTCATGGTCTTCAGATATCCAACCCCTTTGTTGATTATTTATACAAAGCCTCACATTTTTCATTGTTATTGCACTAAAAGATGGGAGAACAATATTTCTTCTCCTCCAAGTTAATAGTTTGGAGCACGAGGACGCCTGCTTTCACCGGCACGGCATGAAATGAGTTTAATAGCTGCTGCAGGGAAGGCCATTACTGTTATGCCGCATATATATGAGTCTGTTCTTTTTATTAGAGACCACTGTGACTTTTGACTGGGAAGATTTAAATAGTTTATGTGCTGTGGAAAAGAGAGAAGTGCATCGAGCGGCCAGGCAGATGGTGCAGCAGGGAATATCCTGCTGCAATGACAACACACATTTCCCCAAAAACAGGTATTATGGTGTCCGTCTACTCCTTCCATCTTTCTTCCTCGTTCAGTTTCCACACTTTTGTCCCCTCCCCACCCCTCTGCTCTGTCTCCTCTCGCGCTCTCCCTCTCGGTCTCCGCTTTGAAGTCTCAGGCTCATTGTGCTGAGACGAGTGGAAGCGATGTGAGTCTACTGCTGGCACCGAATAGCAGAGACGGAGCCTGAGATGACAAAGCCTCCTTTTTCTTTTTACCTCACTTTCCTCTCTATCTACCCGCACAGCATTCATTAACTTAAACATTATTATTCTCTGAAAGAAAGGGGATACTGTATTTGAAGTTGCAACAACATGAAGATGGAAAAATAGTCCAAATTATATCATCAGAAGAAAGGATGGAATCATAACGCAATTGTGTAGCCTAGTGTGTGTGTTTAATGTGTGAGATGTTATGTCGCTCTGCTAAACAACTCGGCTTTGTTGAATTTTGGCCCCCGGCTTTAACAGCGTAGACACATTTATTTTTCATGCTAAAATAAATAGCTCCACTTTCTTCATATCCACATAAGGAACAGTTTGTTGACAGAATGGCTGAATTTATTGAGGTTTCCCTCACATCACCTGTAGGCAAGCAGGACCAGGCAGCAAATACCAACAGCCAAATAACCTCGTTATTGCCTTGTGCCTCTGTCGTACTGAAAAGTGGCAGATGGATGTTTTGTCCATCTCAACATCCATTTGTTCTTAGGGCTTAAGGCTATTCTCTGTAATTTTTTGTTTTTGAGTAAATTATGACATTTTTATACAGCAAAACATTATTGTTAGTGTGTCTGTATTAGAGCTGTCGCTGTATCACACCAAAAAAAATGTATATCACAAATTAAAATCCATTTTTATATTGCTCTCTTTTTGTTGCCACATTTAATATCTTTTGTGCTAATACTTTGTTCTAAACCTAAGCAATGTGTTTCTCTATATATATATATATATATATATATATATTTCAACATTGATATATTTAAAAGTAGAGTTAAATGGCTTCACCACAAATTAAGGTGTTTAACATTTTCTATCGAAAGGATTAGCAGTGTTGTGACAGTAGAGAGAAATGACGTCCCACGGTTACATTTTTGTTTAAGTTCCTAATCATTTATTTGATTTTTTGTTTTGATCTGCAATCTTTAAAACCTTTATCCTTAGTTCATGCCCATCGTCTATGCATTGGATTCATGAGCCTCCATTGTTTTTGCGGTCTGGGTTGTTACCTGCTTGTTCCATGCTATAGCCGCATCCTTGTGTAAGACCAGTCAGGCATGCAACATGCTCTGCTCCAATTAGCACTATTTCAGCTAGGTCACACACCTCCCAGACAAATATGGAGGAATGTGCATTTGTTAATGTTGCATAATCACATTGCTTTCTTTTGCCCCTTGGTGCTTTAGCCCCTGAGAAAAGTGCCAGAGTATTTTGCTTCTTTCCAGCTCAGTGACTCTGCTTTGACTCACCTGTGGTCCCCCTTTAACCACTCTCCTCGTTGTCGCAGTAAAACATCCAAAGTCTCATCTCCACCTCTGCAGGAGAGGCACCACTGTTACTCCCTCTCCAGCCCTCTTTCCTGTTTTCTCTCAAGGAGTCTTTATTGATATTATTCACCGGTGATACTCACCTGGACATTTACTGAGTAGTGGCACTCTGGTGTGTCACCTACCAATCTCTCATCTAACTATTTCATCAACTGGGTCTTCCCCTCCCTCCTCGTCTTCCTATTCCTTCTTTGTATCCCTCTGCTTCTTTGTAGCCCTCTTTTCTTCCCTGTTGCCTTTCATCCAGCTAAATCCTATTAAAGTCACTGTGAGGAGCTCCCGTCAGTTGCATGCCTGCTAGCTAAATCCTGTAAGAGCCCAGGAACTGTCTTTCTCATGCTCGTATGGAGATGTCTGAGCCCATGTCTAATGTGCTTCAACATGTATGAAGTAACAGAGAGCCAGTGCCCCTGGTTCAAACCAGAGGATAATGTTATGAAAAGTGCATCATCCTCTCCTGCAGAGGAAAGAAGAGAAACAGTCCTATTTTACAAGGCGGTGTCTCTTGAATGTTGCGACAAACGACAGAGATGGAAATCACACGGAAACACAGGCGGGTGCGAAAAACATGCTTGTGTTGTGGCACCTACGTCATACATATATCTGCACAAACATGCGGCCCCCCCATGGAACCCAACAGCTTTTAATCACAAGAGTCACCTGTGATGTGACAGCCCCATTCTGTGTTATTTTAGAGGGAAATAAATCCCCTCTGCCTGAGGCGGAAGACCTGTGGGAGATGCCACCTCCCTGTGTTATAAACACGAGCGACGTAAAGCCACAGAGCGAAGGAAAGAAGGAGAAAAAGAGTGAAGGAGAGAAGGGAGAAAACATGCTACCACGGTAATGGAGTTTATTCCCAGCGTGTAGAATATTATACAAGTACTAAATAGGGACCCAGCCATGGAGGGACGAGTACTTAGCCCAGCCATCACACTGGGGCTTCCATATTGAGGCCAAGCCAGAGGAAGAATGAGCATTGCTTATAAAAGGCAGATAGTTTAGGGGGCGGCTGTGTGCTTTAAGGGAGAAGTGACTCTCTGCCTGATATATTTCTTATTTGTTCAGTTATGGGCTGTTTAGGTCATTGCATTGGTTTGCCATTATATGAAAAAAGCTCCACCTCATATAATGGTTTTTCCTGCAGATTTGCTTACAGTGCATTAAAGTCCTGTGTTAGTGACAGATATAGGCTGGGTTTTTCCTGTATCTTGGGACCTCTTCTGCTCCAGCACATTTAAAATCGCTGCAGTAATGTAGCCTGTGTTATGAGCTAAACCCAGACTCCACTGACCCTGTGTTAGACCTTGAAATATATATTCACCCACAGCTGAATAAATGTAATTGCTCTGTGTGTAGGTACATATTGCAATTCTCTTCAGCCCACTGTATTATTGTGTTTTCATTTGTGCATATAGCTTGTGGGTGTGTAGGTGCACCCGAGGCTGCTGATTCAAAGCCTCTTACATATAGGGACCAAAGTTCAACACTCATTTGTGCAACATTAATGAAGGACAGATCTATAGAATGAGGTGGAGTTGATGCGCTGTCCTTCCTTCTCTTCCGTTTCTCTTATTTCATTCTCTTTTGCACACATTGAAATAGACAAGCCTATAGGGACCATGAAACAAATTGAATATACTTTACATTTACAGCAGATGTATGTTTGTTGTGTCAAAATATTGATTTAAGTTGTTGAGATTTCTCCAAATACAATTTAAGCTTTTTAAACTGCCATTTATTTATAAAAATGTAACCTTGTTAGCAAATGTGGGGTTTGGCCTAGTTTTTTTATATGTCATATCAGTGCTGTAATTGGAACATGATGGAATCATAGATGGCGTCTGATATTTGATCTCATTGAGTCAAATAGATGCAATATATACATAAAGTATAAGTATGTCACACTGCTCACTTTAATGGTATTGGCCTGCATTAATCCAGTTTGCAGCAAATAAGTTGACACAAATCACCCATTCGAGAAACATACTGAATATACAAAGGTATCAAGCCTCTGTTAATGTACAGGCTGTGGTTCAGAAGTGTGTGTGAGCAGTTTTTAAACCATGCTCTCAGATTTTATAGTCCGTGTCCTCAGATTAGAGAACTGCCCTCAAAACTACTTAGTTGGCGTCTGAAAAGCACAGTAAATAAAACATTACACTATGACAGAGGTGAAACGTCCAATGCACAACCCAATATAGCATAGAAAAACCGACCACTTGGTATGCAAGAGAAAACAAGCGCAGTTAATGCAATGTAACCCAATGAGATTAAAATGGCAAATTGCCCTTGCAATTTTTTTTCTCAAGGACCACTCATCAAAACAACTTCACAGGCAACTCCACTTTACGGGGGTCCTCAGAAATACACCTTTCAAGTTTGAAGTCTAACAGATGAGTTATGGAGAAATCCTAAATGGACTAACAGTCAAAAATGTATGGTTAAATTGTTGATCTCACTAGTACATACCATAT
This sequence comes from Pleuronectes platessa, assembly GCF_947347685.1. Lineage (NCBI taxonomy): Eukaryota > Metazoa > Chordata > Actinopteri > Pleuronectiformes > Pleuronectidae > Pleuronectes > Pleuronectes platessa. The sequence goes on along the minus strand of NC_070627.1, from coordinate 21,572,200 downwards.
AATTGGTCATCAGCACAATTATTCAAAAATATATATATATATATGTATTGAGTGCTGCAGAGAAGATTTTTATAAGGTAACCAAGAATTTTGTATTACACTGTTTACCTTTACAAAAAGTGATTTGGATTTTTTTCTATTGGTTTTTTGGTTATTGCAGAACATAACATCTGAAAAACAAGTTTATTATACTTGCACATCTTTGACAGTAAGGTAATCTCTACAAATACCTTTTTTAATGCTTGTAGTCTTAATACAATTGCCTGAATTAAAAATCAAATGTTGGACTATATAGCTACTACACCACTGTCACATGACTTCAATATTACCACAACTAAACCTTTAACCACTACCAACTTGTACCTCAGTAAGGCATGCAAGAAAGTGAGTGTAAACACAATTTGGGTAACTGAAAGTGTTTTATTTAATGGAATAAATTGCAAATACTGTGTATGTCTTGAGCTTGTGTTAACGGCACATCCTATTTCAGGCATCTAACAAAACCCTGTTATAATGAAAACCCTTGGACATGGGAACCAGATGTGCCGAAATGTTAACAAACTTCCAGGTTGTAGCACTCTGTGTTTATGCTTTACCTGTGACTCTTAGAGACACACTCAACTTTGATGATCACTTCTTTGATAAGATGAGATTGGAAAACACACCTCAAAGTAGTGGAATAAATTTTTGAATCTGAATTAAATCTCAAATTGACTTGAAAATGTATTGCCCAGACTTCAGAGCTCCATCCCATAGAGCTTCCAGGACTTGAATAAAGTAAGGGAGAAGAGTTGATAATACTGAACTTACAGGTCGATACAGCTGAATTAAAGCATTCCAGAAGTTAAAAACAGAATACCTTATGAAGCAGTTACTAATGTAACAGGCAGTGATATGATTCTATTTGGAGGAAGTTGCTATGATACTTGTGCAAAACAGAGTAAGTGTTATAGAATAAGTTTATATTTTTGCCATACACACACAATGTGTTATATTTATACAGTGATGTGCTATAGGCATGTTCTGGGAAACTTTGAAGATAATTGTTTTGCAGTTGATCTGAATGGGTGATGGAAACACTGCTCCTGACCAAGGCTTAATGCATGTTGGAAACTGACTGGGAATTTCAGAAAAAGACAGAAAAAAGTAAGAACGACACAGTAAGACCCAGCTGGACATATAGTACACAAGTGGGTGAGCAATTCTGCAGAGTTGTGCATGTGTTAGATGAAGTGTAACACCATAAGTGGTATTCATTTATGCATGTAACTCAATTACCCCCTTGGGTTTGGACAGGGTTAGGCTTTGGGTTAGGTTAGTATCTCTTACTTGAACATTGGACATAACAAATGAGGTCACATCAACGCTCCCTCACATACACCCTCGATTGCCTAAACTCTTTTACCCACACTCTGAAAATACAAACATCTGTACACTCTAATGGACTAAATAACAAATTGGTTTAAATGTCTGAATTTGGGCTTAAGGCTCAAGCCATAAGTGAAGGACAGATGGGGTTGTCACAGCCTATACATGCCTCTCCTGAAGGTTAATTTGAGGAAGTGAAGGAATTGTCCAGAGACTCACCAGGCAGCCGATGACTTTCAGATTGATTCGCCCATCAGGAAACTAATGCCATGTCTATCTATTTTTCCATTTGATTTGGGTGAGGACAGCGCAGCACCGTATAGGGTTATGGTGAGTGTTAGCCCCACCATAAGACAACACTATCACGTAACTATCATGTATGCAGAAAGATTATGGATTGCTAATGTAATAATACTGATCCCAGCGCATCAGTCTGGCACCAATTTATCCCCTGGTGATTATCACACTCTCTCACACACTTGCATACAGAGAGAGAGAGAGACAAGTCTCGTGGGCATGTCTGATTGAGCTTTCTCCTGTCTGCCATTCCTCATCCCTGCGAAATCAATAGAGGATCTGGGATTGGAGCTCGGGCTAATTGAGCTCTGCGCTCTCTGTTCTCTTATTGCTGCCAGGAGTGTTTTGTCATCGCAGCACCTGGTTCACACCATGGGGCCAGGGGGAAGCAGCCAGTGATCAGATGGAGCCTTTGGATGCCACAGGAAGGGGAGCTCCGTGTGATTGAGCGACCTTGTGAAGTCGAGCACTCAGGGAAGGGCATAGCAAGGAAAGGTTTCATTATTCTCATGCACCTCAAAGGGAGCAGCTTGATGTTCCTTGCTCTTCACCGGCTGGTTGAAGAAGCTCAAGGGTTCTTCTTTTGCACAAAGTCCGAATCATTACAGTAGTGAGATTATCAGTCAGGATTTCATGCTACTCTTCTCTTTCAGCGGCACAATGGTGTGGTGGTTTCCACAGTAGCGTCACAGCAAGAATCTTTCTGTATATAATTGGCATGTTCTACCAATATCTGCATCGGGTGTCTCTGGGTTCTTCTTACAACAGTCCAAAGACAAGCAGATTGGGTTTTGGTTAACTGAAGACTCTAATTAGCCGTAGGCATTGGTGTAAGTCTGAATGGTTGTTTGTCTCTGTAGGTTGGCCCAGTGATACATTAGCGACCTGTCCAGGGTGAGCCTCGGGTTGACATCAGCTTCCCTGCAACCCTGAGCGCATAAGCGGTTCAGATATTAGATGGATGGATGGAATGGATCTACTCTTTTAACATTTTTAGTTTTAGCTTCATTGAGGCATGTCCTTGTTAGAATACTTCATAATAGTAACTGCATTCATTTGTTAATCAACCTCAAACCAAGAGACAGTGGTTGCCTTAAAGACAATGTCCATGATAATTTTTCACATTGAATTTAAGGTATTTATATAAATTGAGATTCCAACCATCCAAACCTTCAGCTTTCATTGTGCTACCATTGCAGTGCTCCATCTGTCCAGGACTTGAACGAGTATCACCGTCACAGGCAACCCTGTCCAGTGCTGGGAAACATTGCTGCAGAAGCCCCCCCCCCTCATTTCACGCTACTCTGGCACTTATGTGTGCACATGCTGAGGGATTATGGGAGGCCACTCAAACAGTTGATGAGATCATTTGTGTTCTCTGAGCCATGTAGCAACACCACAAACACTGTGCCCTTTACTGTTCTCGAGGGCTATTATTTTTAGAGTTACTTGTAGAGGTTAAGCCACATGATGAAACTCAGGTTAACTGCAGGGAGAGCTGTTGAATGTTTCTGTGAATTAATTAGCCAGTTACAGCAAGCAAACAAACAAATTAGAGATGCCATTGGCTTGAAAATGCTTTCCCTTCAAATCGATAAAGCCTTCCCTTTCAGAAACATACCTTTTTTTTAAATGGACGTTATTTCGGTCAGGATTATTTGTTGAATTTTTTAAAGCTGCCATGAGAAGGTCGTATACAGCTTGGTAATATTTCAGTCTGCATCACAGGTAGACTGAGCTTTATTTGTGAAATCAATGGAGAGTCTGAAAATGGTAGACAACTACTTACCCTTATTGAAAATGCTTGACACTCACAAAAAGGGGATTGAGGCTATCAAATTGTGCAAATTGCACTTTGGAATTAATGGGTTTTAAGGTAAAGTTGAACCGTTTTGTGCCGTTTTCATTTATCTGTAGCTGCTGTATGATTATATCTGATCCACACAACTTAGTGGATGCATTCAGCTGATCTTAGTGCTGTCATGCAGATTGCAAGCTTGTGCCCAAGGCTGTGTTCCAAGAAGGCCATAGCTATCTACCGACCCATATTATCCTTTTGGTTTCGGTCATACACAGGTCTCAAATCTTCCAGTCTTCCTGTCCTCTGTCTTGTAGAGAACCCCTGGGTTTTAGACAGGGTCATGCAATGATGTTACAGTTCACCTAAACCTCATTGCTGTCCATCCACACATGCCATAGTATGACAGTCGCAAACACAGTGTTGCAATGTGTCTTAACATTTTTTCACTTTAGTCTCTAATCAAGATTTTGTTAATCTTAATAAACAGAAAGATATTCATTAGACGGCAAGCAAACTCCAAAAATGGCTCTGCTGACTCAAATATGACATATTTTTCTTACTAACTGTGTTACCTAATGAGCAAGCATCCACAAACACACTTTGTCTGTTTAAGTGTCTTGTCTTCCAGCAATGGCCCTCCACTGGTCCTTGTATTTCAGGTATTGGTTGCTTCGTATGGCGAGACAGGCCGGCAGCAGTACAGCAGGAGATTATTTCAGTGTAATTGGCTTTTCCAGGCCTGATTTGCTATGAGCCTCATGTTTGATCCGCACACTTCTTTATTATCGTACGTAATGGAAAGATGATGAGGCTCACATGAAACGTTCGTCTCATCATATCTCCAGAGAAATCGCCTCTTGCGTCTCGTTTCTGTGCTCGGGGTCAGGATAGAAAACAGCATCTCTTTGTGAAGATGAAGGACTCGCAGCGTACCCACATCCGTAAGAATTGTAAAAACTACCATATCTAAGTATGGTGTCCGGCATCTCGCAAGACACGTTGTTTGTGTGTGTGCTTTGTGGTGAAATTTCCTCTCGCCAGTCACGTTTTGTGTGTGTCCGGTGTGCTTGTTCGTGTTTGTGAGCCATCTACCTGAAACGTTAGTTGAGAAGAGCAAGTAATGCTGCAGCATCTTCGAGATCCTCATCTTTACCTGATCCCAGATCAATTTAAACAATTTTAACTAGCTAATGTACACTGGCCCTAAAACTCCATTGGTGCAGTTTACATTGAGAGGAGAAATCCTTGTCTACTTTCGGTTTCTGACCAGTTTGAAGGAGGACACACACACAGACACTCACACACGCTCTCTCTCTCTCTCTCTCTCTCTCTTTCTCTTTCTCTTTCTCTCTCTCTCTCTCTCTCTCTCTCTTCCTATTAACCATTGTAAATTATTTTTAAATTGCCAAATGTTACACTTTAACAACTAACTGGATATAGTGGATGATGATAGTAAATATCATCGGGAAAACTGTGAAACGGTGATATTTCCTCGCACAATATTCGTGACACCAAAATCTCATATTGTGACATCCCTGCTGCATACACTGCATTTATATATACAGTGCTTTTATATTCACTCTGTCATGCATGCAGTTAAACATTTATAATTATGCAAGCATTTGTCAAGAGATGGTATATTTGCATTGTCAGTGATAATGCATTTTTTGCCACCCCACATTTCCTTATCCAGATCTTATTGTCCATGTATTCCTGATAGGTGACAGCCGGTGCAAAGAATTTGGTATCAGATCGTGTGATCTAGTTCAGTTCCTCATACACTGCCCAAGCTGACATGACTGTCTGCTGCTGCAGCTGTCTGCCTTGTTCCCCAAGCAGCCAAGCCAATGTTGAACATGAATCTCCTACACTATTATTTCAGTCAATATCTGCTCCTGCCAGAGGAAGACACAGATGGATAAGAGATTTGGATTGGGATAACTGAGAGGCACTGGGAGAGAAGAGCAAAGGATGAGATCTTGCAGAAGCACAATGTAGAATCAGATGTTTGTGGATACCATTTACATATTAACGGAAATCTTGTTTGTCATCACAGTGAAAATGGGAAGGTTTTTCTTTAAAGAATAAAATCGTGGATAAGGAATGTTAACTTTCTCATGTAATTTTCAAGCAGCAGATATCGTCAGATTGTTCTGTCTTTGTCTTTTCTAAAATGTAGTGGCATATGTCTAAACTACACAAGACGATGTATTAAGATGTTCTTAATACTTGATTTATATCTGTACAGAATTTGATTCCATCTTTTCATTGCCACTCTCACATTGTTATGGATGATGCGACATTTTCTTTATAGAGGTTTGGTTGCCAAGACAACAACCTCTGAGGCCTTTTACCCTCAGATTTATTTTAAGCACAGTTGCTCACAATATCAGTTAACTAGTACACAGATTTATTGGTAATACTCGATAATGGAGAAATACCTGCCTAACACTTAATGTGCTTGAGTGCATTCTCTATAAAAATGCTCTCTCACCTTTATGGAACTTAATGTATCAGAGTAGCCACTCATTTTAAAGAAGTTCATTTTTTATATGTGACACCCTCTTTGTGAACTTTTAGCAAAGGGTTTGGGAGAAAAAAGTGCAGAGCACCATCAGAATTGTTTTTATAATCCAAAGTGAAAGATGTGACTATGACGTGCACATTTTGTTGAAAGAAGTATCCACGTCACTAATAGAAGATATTATTAGTCAAGAAAATGACTAGGAAAAAGGGATTTGTATACACAAACAATGACACAAGGTTTGATTGAGTTAGATTTAATCCCCTCATGTATGTGTCTTTTCTTTATGTACCATATAAAATTATCATTCACTCTGTATGTCTCCAACAGCTTATCCTGAATTTCCTCCTTCCCTTTTGACTTTTTTTTCCTGGTCCCCCCCCCCCTATATTTACTATTTTCACCGTTTTATCCTGGTCTTATTCCTACAGCTGATTGTATCATTCAACAGTCCTGCACATTCGTAGTTGGTATGGCATAAATACTGTGAAGGGAAACGAGTATAGAAGAGGAGTACTGACAGAGAGGGATCAAGGGAGAGTGTTGTGTTGAAGAGAGTGATAAAGAAAGGAAAATGAGAGTCCAGTGGGTGAAGAGCAAGAGGGACTGGAGCAGGGAGCAGTAAAATGGTTGGAGGAGTAGGGATGAGGGTGTGGGGTGGGGGTTCCTAGCAGTGATTACATTGTCCATCAGGCCACAGGACGGCCGGCATCAGCCCACAGGATTGATGTTTGACAGAATAATTAGAAAACTGTCTCAGCCTGTAATCACTGGAGCTCATCTTGCCGAAGAAGACTTCCATTCGCTCTCTGCCACACATGCCCACACAAGCACATGTACACACACAAACAGGCTAGTCGGAGCCATCTGTGGTTGACTTGTATATGGGACAGTGAGTTGATAGTGCTAAGATGGGAGTATTCCTGTTTATTTAAGGATCTGAAAGAGTTTATCTGCAGAGACTTACCATAGCGGGTTGGCAGAATGAATCGATGTGTGACTGAACACTCCCTAACCCTCCTATAACTCTTTCAGTGCTGTGTCAAAGATCGGCGAGAGGACTATCATGTTTATTAAACAACGGTTAATAACATGATAATAATGCCCACAACATTATGTCACCATTTATTTTTACAGGGCCATATAGATAAAATGTCCAGTGGAAATAATGCAACAGTGTTTGGATTTTTCTTTTGTCTTTGACACTATAATAAACCAAAAAAAATGGACGACATAATGGTGCCCAAAAAGTGAAGCTAAAGCATTTTAATAGTCCCCCAGGTGGCTGTATGCAGTATAGATCATAAAAGCCACCACATCAATGTTAGTGGATGGAACGAGAACCAAACGAGTCAAAATGGATGTCAGATACTATGTTTTCTGTCATTTAAGGTAGTTCTTATCACAATGATTCATACCCAGGTATTGTGTAGCTGGTAAGTTTGGTTTTAATAAGTAATTTGCAAAACAAATGGGGTGGACTGTCAAAATTGACAGCTGAGACTGACTTGCAGTTGGTCGAGTATGTGTATCGGCGGGACCTTGATCCAGCGGCTCCATTCCCGATGGCTCCAAATTTGCAAGATGACAGCGTTCATATCTGTATCCATCTGTATCAGGATATGTTGGCTTTATTTATAGATGGTGAGAGAAAGTGAAAACCATTTCTAAATACAGTCTATGATGTTGGGTGGTAATTAATTGATGAATAATTAATAACAGTTTCATTAAAATAATAAATATATGCTTGTGTACAATTCAACCTCATATTGGCATGCAGACATCTTACTCCACACCCCACTGTGAGATAAAATAATTCTAGTGGTATTCCAGGTGTAGGCATACGTCTTGAATATTGAGATTGAAAGTTAATTTATGACCTTGTGGCAATTGAAGTTAACTTAACAGTCTCGCCAGGAGGTCCACTTAACTGCTCTGGTGCTTTGGATCATATCAAACAGTTTTCCTCAGCAGTTGCAGTGGGCTACTTTCATGTAACTGAAGATGTATAAGAGCACCCAAAAGACTTAATCTGTGTTGTTTTCAAAGTTTTGCCAGTAGTTGATGGAACAACGTGAGCCAGGGAGTCCCAAGCCTATAAAATGTCTTAGCCAATATCGTGTTTTTTCATGACCATTTATTTAATAGAAAGTGATAATTATATAACATATATTTTTCAGTATTATAATCTTAATAATATATTTATATCCAAATTCGACTGTGTATAAATACACCATGCATTCATTCAAAAATTCAAACAGCTTTGCTCCATGCTTTGCTGATGTGAATATGTCTGGCAAAGTTGTCAGGCAACAAGACAGTGAAAAGACAGTAAACTTACTCTATTGGATTTTATACTAAATATCTTAGGCAGCATTATAGGTAAAAGGAACCTGCCAGAAATTATATCAAATAAACAAATGTCAATTGTTTGTTGTTTCAACATATAAAGTGTCTTGTTGTGGAATCAGGTATCTCATACCAGTTGCCATTCTCAGCTAGAAGATGCAGAAAATACATGTGGATTATAGTTTTTAATAAATTTCAACCCAAAAATCGGCTTGAAATAATTTGCATTCGGGAATTTAAAGATTTTTACACATTCCTTTTTATTATTTAACTCTCACCAGGAAAATGATGGATTATCTTTTCCATTGTTGTTACTGGTCTGATCAACAACCGCTCTCCAAATCAAGAAAGCTTGAAGCTCTGAAGGTCATAGGTCTTTATTAGGATAATAGCCCCAGCAGACACCTACAGTTCAAAGGTCACATTATTTGTCCACCTTATGTGCCTCCCCTGACACGTAGCAAGCCCCTAGATGAGACCTCCATCGATCTGGAACGTACTCAGCCTCTCCTTTTTCCTCCTGAGGCTTTTATTGGTTTCTCTAATCCCTTTAATACCTGAGCAAACCCTTAATGGCTAATTTATATGCTGCTCTGTTCTCTGGAGCTCCATCAGAAGTCTGTGGAGCAAAATGTCAGCCTTGGAGCCATTGGCCACCCCCCTCCCAAGAAAGACAACTAAATATCTTCCCTATTAGCATATGCAAGCAGACCACTTCTATATTTGATGAGGCTTGAGGACAAGGAAAAAATGTCATGTAACAGCTCCCACTGCAGCAAAAAAGTGAGCACGCTAACACTCCCAATCAGTATATCGATGTCTGGCTTTTAGAAAATTAAACCTTGATTGTGCCCATCTGTTTCTACCAGATTTGGGTGTTTCTGGCAATTTAGCATGCACATACCCAGACCTCACAGCAGCGGGGGAGGAGGGGATGGAAGACTGGAGTGGAGTGCAAAATATGTCTATTCTATCAATTTCTAAATTACTCATTTAGCCAGAGCTGAGGGGTGTCGAAAAGCAGGCATCGCCTTTCAATAAATGCCTTGTTTCAGTCATTGACGAGGGTGAAAAAGAAATCAGTGGGTTTGTAGAGAGGGGTTCTATAGATAGAGGCGTAGAGGGGGCTGCCAAAGGTTGAGGATGTAATATGAAGATAACCTTTCATTAATCAGAATTACAGCTCGCTGAGGTTATTCCAGTCCTACTAAAGTGCCTCTCAAGCGAAACAGAAAATATTTTTATTTTCTTTATTCACTTGTCATGTGTCCTGTCTTTTTATAATGGCACCAATTGGAAACCTTTTACTTCAGTCCATCTGCAAATTCGATGCTGCTAAGTGTTTTATTTTGTTCTCTGTCATTGCCCATAAGTTTGGTAACATACTGTATGTTGTTTGTACTTGTACTTAAGTCCTCGCCGTGAAAGTCGCACCTGACGACTACGGTTTGCTTGTACGTTTAATTGGCTGCTTTTGCGTTTCCTTACAGCTCTGACAAAACTCCTACTGTCCTGTTAATGAACATTTATTCTTAGAATGTTATTGAGTTGTGTCTCTACCGGACTCTTAATAGGCTTTAAGGAGAAAATGGCAGGAATGCGTTAGAAGGTAGTTCAGTTGAAAAGAGTGAAGAAGCTATGTAAACAGTCAAAGCATTTCCTGTTAGGACAAATTAGTGAGATGACAGGAACACATGACTTCATAGATTTCTCATATCTACACTGGGAATATGTAAAGAAGACTCTGAATACAACTTTATTAATCATAATTATTTCTCTCTATTTGTCTTCTTAATAATGATATGACTCAGTGCTCAGTATGATATAATCAAGAGCAAGTGTTTATTTTCTTTGCTTACTATTTATCAAATTATCTTTAGGTGTTTTTGTGTAGCAGTTGCCCGTAGCTGCACTTACTGTATCTTGTTCCGTGGCTTGGCTCTACACAAGTTAAATGCTAAGTTGTTTATCGATTGTGAAATAAATTTTTCAAAAGGTGAGCGGATGGCATGCACATTTAGACATGCAAATAGTGGGGAGGTGACAAAAGAAGAGGGCTGGGGCAAGGATTTGCCTTGCAAAGCACACCCATCTGCCCTTTCGACGGCTCATTGGCTCCCAAGATCAGGTGCAATCTGAACTGGAATCATTTGGATAATTGACCTTCTGTGTGCATACATTAGAATAAATTCATTTTTATTGGCTATGCAGCATTAGGAACAAAGCAGGAAATGTTGGCTATTTTATATTCAGCTGCTGGTATGTTGTAGCCAGTCTCTGAGATGATTATGTATGCCTTTCCCCAACTATTATGCATTTCTTCAGTTTAATAAAATAATTCTTGAGTAGAGCACAACATAGCTAGAGACACATAAAAGTCAACTTTTTAAGTAAACCTTTAATCTTACTTAGTAAAAGTCTGTTAATGTGAGTGGGTGCATATGAATGTAAATTTATCCTAAAATGTTCTGGTGTGTGGGTGATATTTTGTACATAACTCTCAGATTCTCATGTAAACATGCTGAAGCAGAGTATTCACGCCTGCGTCGTGTTGCTTCCTGTCCACTGAGTTTTTTTCCCCAATCACCATAAATGACCTTGCAAGTGGGGTGAAAGTGCCCACACTGTGTGTCTACGTCAGGCACATGCTGCTCTGAATGTCTCTTTGCTGCCTGATGGACAGCCGTTAACCCTTGGTGAAGGGGTTGAGGAATATTTATGTCTACTTGTCAGCAGTGACTCGACACCCTCCGGGGATGAATAATATGCCTGCCCTACACCGGCTCCAATTGTTGAGTCCAATTCACGGCAAAGTGGTTTGTGTGTGCATGCTGAGGGTGGGGTGTGTGGGCATGTGTCTGCTCATAGGTGTACAGTGTGTGCTTCGCTGCATGTATAGGAAGTGTGTGTGTGTGGGGGGGGGGGGTTCAGGGGCATGGTGATACCCTGATGTGAGCAACGGGAGACAACTTCCACATCCATCACTGACATCTGACAGACCACCCACTCACCGCAGAGGTCTGCATCATGCATTACAACTCTCTATTGCATTGTATCTGTATCTGTTTTCTGTGCATCGCTCCAAAGGCTTAATAACACCCTAAACATAATAAATGCACCTAAAAAATATTGTTTTCCGTGTTTAAAGTTGCTCTCCTTGCATTAATTAAAACCCCAAAACATACATATGTTCCTCAAAAGTACATATTTAGGAACTTTATTCCCAGGAGAAAAAAATTCCTTTGTATTGAAATTACTTGATTGCAACTTGACTCTTTTTCTCATTTATTATTAATACAGCTATCAATATGATAAAACTGTGAAACCCTGCCTCTACATATCCCTACACCACATTTGCTTGATAATGATACTGAATTTATTTCTATTTTACTTGTTTGACTATAATAATAATGAAAGCACAGTTTTTCTATATCATCATAATTGAAATTCCGAATATCTCATAATTCAACGTGCCAACCTAACTTCTGAAACCAGACCTTGATATGATTATAATGGAGTGAAAAACGTATATTCTTTGCAATAGTCTTTATTTCTTAAGAATTTCCTCTGCTGCTTTTAAAATAATTTATTTAAATTCGTAATTCTTAAAAAAACGAGTGTGCACATGAGCAGCAAGTGGTGCATTCATAGCATAACAGTGCCGTGCTACACGTGCACTATCCACCAATGTCCGAGTGTTTTAACAGGTCCTTCAAAACATTCAACAACAAAGTTATCCAAACACTATGCACAGTCAGACTATCTCCATGACAGAGAAAACTAAATATCAGAGTCAGCTTCCAGGGGATCAGGCTCCTCAGGTGAATGAATAAAGTCAGTCAATGACCCTATGAAAAGTCTAATCTATCGATACAAATTTATTTTATCATTGGAATGTCTGTATTTAATTAGTATATACTACTGTGGGAATGTTTCACAACTTTAACCTCTCAAATAATAAAGCAGTCTAGTACAATGCTAGATTTAACACTGTAAGACAGCAGTACATGCAAGATGAACTACAAAACCAAGCGCATCCTCACAAACATTTTCAGTTTAGCCCAAGGCAGCAAACAGTCAGTCTTAAATTCAAACTGTGTGAGAGCTTGTTTTTTTATGGGAATCATAATAATGTAAATGATGACTGGATGTTTTCCCAGTGTGTTGTCAGATTTTCGTTCACGGATACTACACTTTTCTTGAACTTGTCATGTCGTGTCTTGATTGGTCACACGACTTCCACTTGAATGTGCCATTTGCCGATATATAACACCCCCACACAAATTAACTATATGTGAAATAGCTGAGGGCAGCTGAGACTGATGCATCAACACTGTGACGGCATATGGAGACTGAGTGGAGCATTGGCAATCTTTCATTTTAATACATCGACTTTGTGTATTTTCTAATGGCAACTATAAACTCTGTCTCAACTACGTCCAGGGAGATAGTGATCCAAGTTATAAAACACAGATTGCCTCAACAGTCAGAATCTCAGTTGACTTCTATTTACTATCGGCATTTTTCCAAACCATTAGCAACACGCCTGCTGAGCCATCTCCACCATTAGCAGCCACAATCAAGCTCGTGATGTGTTTTCGGCTTGAGTGTTCCTATGACAGGATGCAATGGTAAAACAGACAACGATAACATGTTCACTGGTTTCTTGGGGTCGTTTACTAAAGTGGTAAATACCATTTTATGTCCCGTTACTGATTCACAATAAAGGTCTCTCTGTGGCTCAGCATCAGGCAAGGCAGTTTGACATAGGACATGGCATGGCTTTGGGAGGGGACGTCACAGTTTGGCCTTGATCCATATATACATGTATTGGTAAGCCATATGGCTAAAAACTGTTATACTGAGCTTAGATTGGCCATTTAGCCTAATCCTGCGCTGGCTCAGGCAAAATGACACTTACACAGAAAAAAACTAGCATTATAAGAACAAAAACCAGCTAAAGCAGAAACTACCAATGCTCGTTAAGATCTCCCTGTCGGAAAAGGACATTCATATTTTTAAAATTTTAAATATGATGGCTACATGTGTTAATAGGCAAACCCCAAGTCCCGGTCATATGACTGCAGCAAACACAGAAATGGGTATCCATCAGCTTCCTTTGCTCATATGCTGCGTTTTCACAGAAAAGTCCAAATAAAGGTTAAAAGGAAAAGAGACTAATATCGGGGATATGAGGGAGACATAACACACTGCTCTACTTTTGTCTTTGATCACCATTTTAGACAGTTTTTTTATTGGATTGGTATTCTTTTGCCATTCACACCAGTCCAAATTAAGTCAGTGGCAATGGATGGCAGTGACTGGCAAAAGACGAAGGATTGCAATCATTAAACACCACATGCTGTATGGTTTTTATCTCCCAACTGTCAACACCAACTGCCCCAGACTGGAACAGACTTGAATCCACTTCAAACACCCATTATATCCAAATCATGAGCGGCCCAAATATTGTCAGATTTAGTTTGGCAGTGACTTAATCTCCCACCACAAACATGGCCCTGGTCATATTCTCACTGGGACCATGTCAAAGAAACCTGGCCCATACTCCAACAGGATGGCTGATTCATAACACTGTCTACACATCTCATCCATAACACATCTTCCAAGCTACCCTGTGCAACAACTCTTCACCCGAAACCCCATCTTCTTAACGTCTGAACCTCTCTTGGAATTTGATGATATGAAGAACCTTTCCGTTTTAAACGCATGCAAAGCCCATTGAATCATGGCATGTGATATTGTGCTACTCAAGTAAACCTGAAGCTCAGTGTGTAAAATACTGGCTTACTTATGACAGAGGACAGGTCCAGAATGGTTAGTTACACACAGCTTAGAGGCAGCTGACATGGCCCATGACCCTGCTGCTCACTCACAAGAGAAGGCCAACCTGAAGGACCATCTCCAGGATCCTTGGTCTGGTCACATGGGTTCTGCCAGATCTCACCTTTCCTCATCTCACTCCCTCTCCTTACCTTACTGATGCCTTTGCACAAGCCTCTCTTGGCTGGAGGCAAAGTCATTCTTGCCTTTATTTCGTTTTCCTGGAGTCAGAGGGGCCAGGAGGTAGCTCAATGGTCATGTAGTACTCTTGGGCAGATGTGAGAAGACTAAAGGAGATGTGAGTGTGACATATCGATGCACAGCAGGGTTCACACTGTAAAATAGCACAGTAACCTCGTAGGACATGAGAACGCTGGTCTTATGTGGCTTTAAAAATAATCCCTAAAGCGCTAAGCACAATTTCTTAACTGGATTGTGTATATTTGTCATAACATTAAGTCAATGCAAAGGCTAGACCATTCAAATGGCACATGCAAACATTAGTAAATTAGGTGTATGTACATCGTAAACTTAGTTTAGTGATCACATCTTTACCTCCTCCACATGAAACCTCATCTCCACCAGGGATCGATCAGGCAGGTATCCAGCTGCCTGATGTGGTGGATGTTTTACCGTCAAGTGAAATTTCAGATGCCACTGTCTGTCAAGAGGTGTCTTCGCAAGTGACATGGCCCATCTTTGACATAATGCTCAGTCTGTCTCTCCACACTTCCAAGAAGGGGCTGTCATGCTCCAGCAGGCCAGATAATTATTTGCTTCTTATCCCTCTTTGCCAGGACCAATCCTAGCCCTCAATAGAAGCCAGAGACCGCACCACTTCCCATCACCTCTCTCTCCGTCTCTTTTATTCTCCATCTTCCCTCTTCCATCTGTTTCACTTCGCCTCACTCTCTGACTTCAAGACCCTCTTTTCCCTCAGTCGTCCTTTGTGTCATTCTCTTTCTAGTACCGTATCCTCTCTAAGAATAGATTTGCACAGGCAATATTTCTCCTCGATTTGCCAGAGCAGATGCTCAAAGTAGTAAACACTACATAAAAGATTGCCATATGAGCATCTTTATTACATGGCTTGCATTACTCATTTGATCCTTCCTGCATGTGCGTCAAAGAACACATGACACTGTGCTCTCCCTTCTATTCATAGCATTATCGTGTTGAAAGAAAAACATTTACACAGTGTGAGTTGTTTTCAAAGAATTTAGCTGTCACATCAGTTAAAATAAATCTCGGGAGCCAAGTTCTGTACTGTCGGGTCTGGATACTACTTGACATTTAGCTGTAATGTCAAGTCAAAACCAAAGTTTAAAGTAATCTAAAATAACACACTGACCATAGAAGGTAATCATGGAGAGAAATAGAATAATTGTTTCTTGCCATCAGCAGTCCAGTGATTCCAAGATGTCCGATTAGAGCCAGCAGGCCCTCCTTGATTTGGAAGCCTTGAATGTTAACCTGTGGCCCCAGGGCCGAGTGAAGGGCCCCCAGCAGATTGAAAACAAACAAGGCCTGCCAGCACAGGCTGTGACAGTACAGGCTGTCTCCAGTAGATAAGAGGGAACAATAGCCCTTAATAGGACACAGAGAGACACACACCCATATCAATCCCTGCTTTTTTCCCATTCCTATCTGCTCGCTGGTAACAAAGGAAACAAGATGCTTTCCTCTTCTTCTCTCTCCTGCAGAAGATTAGCAGTGCTTAACAGGGGTATGGGCATGAAAATGTGTATTTGAGTGATAATTCTGCAATGCACGCTTAACTCGTGACAAGAAGCCTTACAGAATGAGAAGGATAACAATGCTTTTATTCCCCCTTTGGTTGAAACTTAGAGGAGAAAAGTACAGCATGTTTGTTTATTATATATTAGTCTATGGAAAGAATATGAAGACTTTCTGAACATGTAATGTTGCTTTCCGTTGTTATCTTCATGTTTCATTCTGTTCAGATGACTATCAACGTATAATTTGCCAATTTTATACTAAGACCTTGTGTCTACGATAATAGCTCACATGTTTTGTCAAACATGAATCCAAGCCACGTTTCATGAAAACTTGAGTGGGTATATACAGCAGTATAATTCAAGGCCACGTGAGCATTTCAAATTCTCTGGGTTACATTTCTTTTTTGTCCTAAATGCAGTTAGTGGGGCGTATAATAGAAGGCAGAAAATCCTGTTTCTCCTGTGAAGGCCCTTTTTTGACTTTGACGTAAAAAAGCCTAGGCTGGGTATCGCACTGCCGGCAGCAACGATCGTATATTGTAAAATTTGATAAATTTTGCCGTCACCCAGGTAGAAAGCACTGGCTCATGCTGTAACACTGCCTGAAAGAACACACAAAGATACTCTAAAAAGGGTAAGTTGGCACGGTATACCTGATGCCTTTATGCTGAGCTCTGATGAAAGAAATCCACCCTGCCGCCAGGTTAGCTCACCTGAAATGAATGCCTTGAAGGAAAGAGCCTGATATTGGTTCTGTGACAGGAGGTAAAATGCTACTGAGTGTGATGTTGGAGATTTTAGATGGATTGAAGTGTGCAATGCTTTTTCATACCTTAAGGCTGGATTTCTGAGATGCTGAGAGCTGAATGGAGCAGAGCAGAGTTGGACTTTTGATTGTAAATGGCTTCAAACCAAGGGGACTTACCTTAAATTGAGCTTCAATTCTTTCGGCCGGTTCTTTCAGTTTGTCATTTTGTCGTTTTAACCCTGTATAAACCAAAAAGAAGCAATATATTTTATTACTATACCATGGAAGGACCAAAGCCTGTATTACATACAAGAAATAAATGAGCCATACTCAAAGTGAGAACATATTTATATATACATATATATCCACAAATACGCTCTTTTTTTTGAGTGGTGTTGCAGGTCTGGATCTGTGATTTTCATTTGGAATAGACAAAAGCGGTATAACTTTATGACAAAACACCTGCTCATTTTGGTTGTGGGTTGGTGCAGGGGAAACGATGTCTCCTAGGCTGCACATTCGCTACTAAACCTAAACCTGAGAAACTATATGGAATAAGAAAACAAACTCTCAGCGAAATGCAACTCGGTTCTCAACACATCCATATTTCTATAAACTGCATTTACTTCTGTGCCAAGCAGCATAAATCATGCCTTATGTATCATTAATATACATCGGTGTCAATAGGAGATGCATGAATGGAAGAAATATGGTTCTTCCCAATAGAGGCAGAGTTGAAAAATGGGCTGCAGATAGAGGCGAGAATGGAACTCTATATTGAGGCAGCAAAAAGCCATCTAAATCTCTGCTGCCCCCTAGTGGGGACCAGCCAATGGTCTGTGTGTGAGTGTGGGTGAGAGAGAGAGATAGAGAGAGACAGCGGGAACCAATTCAACCCTTCGTCTACCTAGTTGTCTTTTTGCAAAAACGTGGCATCTCGTAATTTATAATGATATATATATATATATATATTATATATATATAATAATTGAACTTTAGGAGCACTATTTATATATTGTAGAATACATTCTTCTGTCTCCACATTCCACTTTGCATGTGTTGTTGATTCAAGGATAAACCAGTAAATAGTTTTTGCTCTCTTTTGTGCATGTACAGTTTTTATATTTTTGTTGTTATTCATGAAAATCAATATTGTATTGCTATTACAATATTAAGCTATTTAATCAATTGCAGATCAGTGATGTTCAGGCTAAAAGATGTGGTCAGTTGTAATTGACTGTGTACAAATTATTATGGCAGCAGCAGTGTTGACTTTGTGCCTGTGCTATGAGCCACACCTGCACAGGGCAGTGGCTGTGAAGAAGCATGCACTCACACGTGTGCCCTCAGGCAGCAGAGAATATAGATTAATATACACACACATATAATGAACCGCAGATCGTACCGCACAGGCTGTCAGACAATTTTCACACTTTTACTTCCACACCAATTAGATGGAAGAATATATATTTCTGATATAATTGATTTCTTGAGAGTGGGAATGTAGCTTCTTTCGACAGAGCATTTTCTTCTATAGTGGGACTAACAGGGGAGTGTGTGTGTATCTACAGTACATCTGACTTCGCACCACGAAGCTGTGATCACCCACGGTCCTACCTGCTGGGTTTGCCAGTGCAGGGCGTTCACATCGGTGGCTGCAGTTACATGCACATTTTTTCATTCTGATTGAAGTTTTCAGGTCAACTGTTTACGTATCTATCTCTTATTCTGCTTTTTGCTGAAAAAAAGCTTGCTCCTCTTGTGTAAATGCTGTTGACAGTTTTTACTCAATATTATCTGTTGTGTGTTTTTGTGTTTCACCTTATCTGGCAAATAAATAACTTAGTTCATGTTTGAAGATACCTAGGTGTGTTTTAAGAGGGGCATACGAGTTTTGTTATATTCAGAAAGGAAACCCGATGTAAGCATGTCAGCAGAACTGCATTGAACATGTTAACAATATATTCAACCTGGATGGATCTGAAGGGGGATGGAGAATTTTTTTTTTCTTGGGGGGGGGGGGGGGGGTTGGGTACGAGCTGGGTGAGACGGGGACAGGTAGGGGTTTCAGATATAGGGATGTGCTTTTGTAGCCAACCCCTGTTCAACTTTTTCTTCCCGTTCTTTTTGTTTGTCTTTTTTTTTCCTCATTCATTTTTTGTGTCCTCAGTCCGCTCTGTCTCCTCCTCCACCGCCTCACCGTCTTTGTTCTCCATCTTTTTATCTTTTTGAGTCTTGTTCTTCCCCGGTTTTACTTTTTGAATCCTCTTCTCCTCCAGTTCTTTTTGTACTCTCTGAGCCAGCTTCTGTCACCTTCAGTGCATCACACTTGCTTTTCCACTTCTTCTTGACTCCTCTTTACTTCACTTTCTTTTGACTGAGGACGGTCAGCCAGCCTTATGTACTCTTTTTTTGCGAGCCAGCCTCTTTCTTATGACTGTTTTTGGGGAGCTTATTGCTCCATCTGCTGCCATCCATTTTCCAGCAGGTTAACTTGCTCTATTAGAGCCTTGTTTTCCTCTGTGAGACATGAACTCTGCAATAAAAGAGTAGAGAACATCTCTGAGGCCCTGTACATCAGTGTTTTGAGGGAACTGGTCAATGTACTGCAGCCCGTCTGTTCTTCCTTGGCCCATGCGCGGCCCTAAACTGTATTTTATTTTCTACTGTCCCTTAACCATGATCTTTAAGTAACCCAGTGGATGTGACCTATAAATGTCTACAACACTGCTTAACATACAAAATATTTGAAATTACAAATTGTTGTGAAATGCTAACAGCACTGAATGACAATTGTGTGTTTTTAAATTGTTACATTTACATCTGATATGTTGAAGACCCATTTATGCATTGGAAATACTTCCTGTCCTATCTCTCTAATATTAAGAAGTGTGTGTATTTTTTCGAGCTGAAAGCTGCTGTAACAAAGTCCTACCCTATTTATGTACTGCGTATTTATTTTTCCAACACCTATTATTATTATTATTATTATTATTATTATTATTATTATTATTATATATTATTATTGAATCAAGGATTCGGTTCTGCTTCCCACTTTGAGACTTCAAGACACAAGAGGGAGGGCAACTGTCTATCACAAACGGCTCACGTTCACTGTGTAAGGAGCCAGCCATTTCTTTTTTTGGATGGCAGATTTCACCACTTCATAAACTGCAAATCATTCTCTCCCATTTTGTTCTATTACCACTTGTTTCTACACGCTTTTCGTGACTGCACATGTAATTTAATTTGGTACGCTGTACACTGTTTACAGACTGACTAGTTTCTTTCATGACACGAGTCGAACACTTTTCCAGGCATACATCCGCCAAGGCCAGTCAACAGTCGACTTATGAAACCAAATTCACTAGAACCAGATATTTATTTGATTTTGCACAAAAGTAGTTATTCGTATCCTAAACATTACTGTTTTTTTCCCATTAAGATATATAAGTTACTGTAAAAAAAAGAAAACATTCAATCTCACAATCACAAAAAAAAAAACTGAAAAAGAATGCCTGGATCCGAACCCTGATATGGATCTATACCAAAGTTTAATGAGAACCCCTCATCTCTTCTTATCACTTGAAATCTGAATTTTCCATGTAAACATCCTGTTTGTGCTCAGTTGCATTTGCAGCTACTGTCTTATTCTTCCTCTCTGTCTTTGCGAACCTCATCCCATCCCCAAGACGATGTATCGGCATGAAACAGTTCTCAGTGTTGACCCAACAGCTTGCTCAATTTCCTCGCACGGCGCCTGAATCTTTATGCCTTCTGCCTGTGTTTGTTTTGGTGCTCTCTCCTGGTCTTGTGTCACTCTCTCTGCTGTTTATAAGGAGATGCTCATTTGGATAGCATGTAGAGGACAATGTCATGGCTGTCGCTCTAATAGCTCTACAAGTCCTTGATCTTCTCTCCCTGTAAACATCATTACCACACACTGAAAACATACACATTCACAGCAGGCCTGCATACACACACACGAACCCACACGCACACAAGCTGCTCATCCAAATCGGCGCTAACAGATTAGCAGTGATTATAAACAAACATGGGGGATTAATCCTGTGTGCTCTCAGTCTACTTTTCCACTGAGCTAGCCAGGGTAATTACCAAGTGCTAGATTGTTAGTGTAACCACACACACCACACACACACACACACACACACAAACACACTGCCTGCTTCACTACCAAGTGATATCAGTTTCATACTTATTTTGAAAGAAAGTTGAAAATGTCTTTTATAAAAAAGCAGCAGCTTAAGTGACCATAATACCAGCAGTTAGGTTGTTTGGCACAATTTCAAAAACTTAAAGGTATGCACTCAGTTAGCTGTTTGAGAAATGTGGACTTACTTTTAGAGAATGAGGTCAAGAACTGACGACTTGACCTTCTGACCAATGTGTGTGTACTTGATTGGGTTCTATGCTTGTAGGCAGTCGTATTATTTTTTTCAACACACAAGGTATGTAAATCAGTTATAAAGGCTAAATATGATGCATGGCTCAGCTACGTTAAAGGGTTTGAAAACCAGCCAGGTTTGCAGCTGCTGTTGTTTGTCTTGTCACCACTTCCCATAGAAATATTGCTTTCTAATTTGGCTCCAGTGTTGCCTCTTTCTTTTGCTGCTGGCCTCTTCACTTCAACAATTTATTGCTTTATCCTGCCTCCATTGTGACAGTGTTGTATCGCCTCGGGTGCATAGCCTCTGGGTGCATGACCCATTGTACACAAGGTTGGTGGTGAGGCTGCTCCACTGGATGTATAGAGAGATTTGAGTCTTGAAACTGTTTTTGCACCAATGCGATAAAAGGTCCTACAACAATATTTGAGCAGATACTGCAAATGTTATTATTATAATGTTGCAAATGATTTGGCTAATCATTGACCGCTGTGTTATTAGTTTGGGAGTTCGTCAACTCCCCACAGTTTTTTTGGGCACTGTGATTTTTAGCATCACAACCCTGTTCTGATATGCTTGAATGATATTATTGAATTTTCCTTCTGCGACACTTGTGTTAAATCCTATCCTTCCTTCTTCTTTCACAGGTAGAGGCCATACTGGTCAACATTTTTGGTGGGATCGTCAACTGTGCCATCATCGCCAACGGCATCACCAAAGCTTGTCGAGAGTTGGAGCTGAAGGTGCCTCTGGTGGTCAGGCTTGAAGGTACGAGAACAAAAGTACTTCATGTGTGCGTTCACACGTACACACTCACACATTTAGGCATGTTCTGTTAGTTGTTAAGTTGAATTGAAGTCTGATACTTTTATTTTAACATGTAAGTATCAGACCTTTTTGGACTTGTTGCTGGGATAAGTGCAATGAATCCTGGGATATGTTGACCTGAGATGGATCCTTCTAGAGTCTGTGTTCCTTTGGGATGAAAGGATGCATTTTTCTGCTGTATTTGAAGGAGCCTTTAAAATGGAACAGCTTAGATGCATCCCATTTGGCCTTCAAGCACAGCCTCTGTTGGAGGTCGCCCCTGACCTGAGACACAACAAGTCTCAAGACCAAGTGCGTCTTCAAATGGGTCTTTTTCAATAGCTCTTATTATTACCCTGACCTTCCTGACCTTGTTCGCCACCATAACAAATATGGCCATGGCATAAAAGCACAAGTCAATAATGACTCATTTTCTGTTACTGAGGTGACAAATGTATATGATTTATTGCCACTTAGGTGTTGCTGTTAGAGAGCAGGGTTAATGCTCCTCGTTCCCACCTTGTTTCAAACTTTGGAGCCATTTGATTACAACTGCTGTGTTTCCTGGGTCCTATCCATCTTCTTTTGGTTCAGTGTCCCAGTCAGAACAGCAGTGAATTTCTCATACGTGTCATATTCTGCCGCACCCATCATTAGCGGCAGAAGAATACACTAGAGTCGACACTGATTGTCTCACCCCTCACCTGTAAATGCTAATGAAATGTGTGTGTGAGTGTGGTGGCATCGGTGACTCCCAGAGGCAAGGGGCCAGTTGGTGGTTAGCTTAATTGTCAAGATCCTGCTGAGTAGTGTGTCCAAAGCATAGAGAAGGGGGAGGTGTGTGTGTGTGTGTGTGTGTGTGTGTGTGTGTGTGTGTGTGTGTGTGTGTGTGTGTGTGTGTGTGTGTGTGTGTGTGTGTGTGTGTGTGTGTGTGTGTGTGTGTGTGTGTGTGTGTGTGTGTGTGTGTGTGTGTGTGTGTGTGTGAGCTCTCTGCACTTATTACTCTATGTCCTCACTGCTAATATGGTTTGTAGGTCAGGTCGTGGAAGATGTTTCTGTGCAGCTGAGGTAAAGTAGTGTAGGATGAATGTGGCTGTTCAGAGCTCAATAGAGGGGGAAAGTTAAGTTGTCAGATTCACTCTTCAACTTTAAAGTTAGGGAGGTTGTGAACAAACTCAATGTGCGATCTGTCTGACTAAGGCCGACGCAATACACATCTCGATATGCAGCAGACAGTCCAATAGATATGAAGCAGTTACTAATGCAACACATCTTCTTTGGAGTGGCCTGCTGGGGCAGCAGCATCTCGACAGCCGACAGGAAGAGACTTTACAAGCTCATCAGGAAGGCCAGCAGTGTGCTGGGGTGTCCACTGGATACGGTGGAGGTGGTAGGAGACAGGAGGATGGTTGCTAAGCTATCCTCCCTGATGGACAACTCCTCCCACCCCATGCAGGACACCCTGGCAGCTCTAAACAGCTCCTTTAGCCACCGGCTGATTCACCCCCGGTGTGTGAGGGAGAGGCACCGCAGGTCCTTCCTTCCTGCTGCTGTCAGACTGTACAACCAGCTGTGATCCCATTGAACACGCAACACAATTTGTGCAATTTGTGCAATTTATTTAATTATTTAATTGTATTATTTAATTGTATTATTTAGTTGTTCTACTACTTACTATTTATTTACTTATTTACTATTTACTTTTTTGGCTCATTGTTGTTTTTGTTTCTTACTATGTTGTTTTGCTCTTTCTTCTGCTCTTGTTGCACTGTACCTGCGCTGCTGCTGTAAACCCTCACATATCCCCACTGTGGGACTATTAAAGGATTCTAATAATAATAATTTTAGGCCCATTGTGATGCAGTGCGATTCACCATAGATGGATTCAACACAATGCAACACAACGAGACACTATGCAATGCAAGCAAATTTGATGGCAGGCAAGTCAAAATGGAACAGTTTTATTCTATTTCATTAGTAGACAGCAAATCCTAAATTAACTTTTTGACTGAATATATCTATCTGTCAAAGTAGATGCATTAAAAAGTATATTGAATATGTATACAGAAATATGAAATATTTAACATTTCAGGTGCACTGGAAGTTAAATTATTATAAGGGTGTTGCAGAATCAAGCTCTCAGAAAGTCACAACACAAACAAAAAAGAACTGGGAGCAAGTTGAAATATGTAAGTTTTGTTTTTGTTAACTAGCACGAGCAAATAATTATGAATGCATCATAAATGTATGATCCTGATGGCAAAAATAAGTGAATGTCCCAGTTCTGAGGCCAAAAAAGGATTATCTTTTGACAGCGATCAGCATCGTTTTCTGATGTGTGATGTTCAAACACTCAAGGTGCAAAATATGTAACTGTGAAATCTCTAGCCACCTCTATGTCTTCATATTGCTTATTGAGCACACGGCTAAACATAGAGTAGTGTGAGGTGAGTGCACCACTGCTGTTTTGTGTCACTGTAGAACAGATTCTATTGGCAATTATAACAGAACCTTTATTAGTCACCACACATTTCTCATACTGGACCATGTAATTGAACCTGACGCGCAGAAAGGCTGCGTCCAGAGGGTCACTGCTGGTGGTCGGTCCAACCACATTTTCCTGGCCCGGGTCTAATCCAAGCTTTAGCTGTGGGTCATTACATCCTGGGCTGCAGTCTCGTGGAGTAGATTGGTTCAGAATCAATCAGCTCAGCTTGCTAGGCTGAGTGCAGTGCAGAAAGAACGGCCCAGCGCTCTTCAACGGGATCAGGATGGATTAACTGGCACACTTTTAATTGGGGAGGCTCTTTTCAAATGCCTGGGCTGATTACATTTGGGTCATCCCTTTACAAATCAACAGAGGCATCCTGACTGACCATCTTGGATTTGCTTCATACTAAATAATGTAATTGTGCCCAGCAATTAAATTCAGCTCGTATCTTCTTCAGATATGGAGGCTTTTTAAAATGGCTTGTTGACCTGAGAAATGAGTGTTGCCAAAAAAATTGCTCCATAATTTCCAAGTCATTACTTTAGTATAGTTTTGTTTATGTTGTTAATGTTGCAGTCAATTGTTCTACATCATTAAATATCTCTAACTTGTTAAGCCTATAGTTGTTTATTTAATATGACTGATCCACGTTAAAAAATTATATACAAACGGGCTTTCATATCTACTAGGTGCATGTCTGAAAGAATACAACATTTCGGATTCATGAAGCATTAAAATGAACACACACCTATATTTCAATGGTATATTTCCCAGTATGACTAATTCTAAACTCAAAACAGTCATTCCACTGTAAAAGGCATATCTTAAATATTCATCACATACAATAAGAAGTTAGAACATTGAACCAAACTTGCTCTGTAAACTTGTATTTACATAGCCACATGCTTCTGTCCCTTGTGTTTCCATCTCTGCATATTCACTTATTCTTTTTAGCAACACAGACCATGACATGTCAAACACTCAAGCACAAGAGGGACATGTGAAAACAGTGAGTCAGTGACACGCTATCAAACACCATAAACATGTCTTATAGATGCTTATTTGGTTTAATTAGTTATAAGTATTAAGTCTTGGTTGTGGCCTGACAGTCTAACTAAAATTCACCTCTCCTGTAAGATCCAGAAGGTCCACTCGTGTCCATCCACTGTAAATTGACGCAACATTTCAAGAACAGACAGGAAATATAGACACTTGCCCACAGACTTGTTTAAGGTGTGATAAGGAGAGTTCCCTGAGGAAGTACTGCACTGCCCCCTTTGGCCACAGTGTGAACATGGACATACTTCACTGTTCTCTGACGATGCAGTCTTCCACTGAGGAGAGGAAATAAAAATAGAAATACAGGTGCCTACATTCACTTTACTCTGCTCCCCAGCCTTTTGATTTACTGAGCCATCTCACCAGTGTCTTTTCAACCAGGAGGCTGATTTCTTCCTAAAACGAGATATGGCCATTTTGTAATTACAAGCAGATACAAGATCCGGATGTAAGATTTAAATGTCTAATCACTCCTGACTCTGTTACTACATTAAACTTTATTAGGCATTGGCTGCAGCCGTATACACACAAATACACATATTTTTGTCTAAATTTAATAAAGGGTTTCTGTCGCCTTTGTGACTCATGAGAATGAAAGCTTCACATTCACAAATTCCTAAAGCAGTTATGTAATTCGTTAACACAAGTTTCTTAGTTAACACTGATTGAAAGCTATATAAAGTGTATAAACTGTTGTTTAAATCTAATATAGTCTAATATAATGTGCGTCACTCACTAACAACAGTCTAGACAGCGTAGGAAACATGAAAACTCTGATTAATGAATGGCTAGCACATCAAAAGAGAAAAAAAAACATCTGCACTGTTTAGGCGTCTCCTGCTCTGCCTGCTAATGAGAAGCATTTGATGTTTGACACAGGATGAGGGAGGGAGGAGCAGACCTCATCCATTTTTGGCTGTGAAGGAAAAACACTCACTGTTTGCTGCTGATTATCGTTAGGATTAATAATCAAAGTCAGGACGAGAAAGTGTTTTTAAACCAATTATTTGAGGTAACTTGGGTTGCATCTTTTTCTCCTCCAGGGTATTAAGTGATATGATGGACCTTTTTTAATTTGAATTTTTATCTATATCAGCTGTTGTAATCATCTAGGTCTTCATCAGGTAATCTACTATCAGACTAGTTTGGAGTGTTGGTATAAAATAACTGTAGATTAAGAATTACAGTAGTGGAGATAGAAAAGAAAAAAGCCAAATGAGATTCTCCCTCATCTGTTTCAAACTAACTTCATTAGCAGCCACACTGCACTGCTCAACAAAATGAAAACAAGCTATGTAAATTTAAACTGGCCAAAAATATTCCTAATTGAATTGATATAAAGCTAATTATAAAGTCAAATTGGTTATGATTTGCCTTTTTTCTCTCAATCTAATGAAGCATCTTTTGCACAGGTCCTGCACTCAAGGCTAGTCTAAGGATACAGTACATCAGCTCTACTACGTTTGAAAAAGCATCAAATCTACTTGCTGATTGGGTCTTTTCAGTCACGATGTAGCCTTCACTGATTTTGTCAGGTACAAACCACATGATCGCCTTGGCTACCAGTGTTGAACGCAGCATGTATAATCAATTACAATCGTTATTTACCTCATTGTCTTTGCTAACAGCTGTTGTGCAATCAAATTCTGCATTTTACAATGATGCCAACTGCTGTCATGTGAAGGAGACAAGCTACTTTTTGAGGAAACTGTGATAAGTTCTAAGTCCCGGATGCCCATGCCTTCCTGTTTATGTCTGCATGCAAGCAGGGGCAGTGTTTGAGAGCAGTCACATGATTTGCCTTTTCAGCGATGCTAGAATGGGTTGTTTAGTTTAGTAGTATGTCATCAAAATGACTCTGCAACGTCACTAACATAACAATATGCGGTAAAAATGTACTAACATTAGCTTCTAGGCAGACGAACGATTAAAATCGGTCAAGAGTTGAAATATCTCTTGTGCGCACCAGCCCTAAGATATCAAGCTTTGCATCCTTTCTTCTCTTAGGACACACAAACACATACACATATACTGGCAGAGTCTATGTCAGACTCCCATCAGACTTGACCTTGTTCAGACAGAATTCGTCACTATTTGACAAACTGCAGCATCGACACAAATTCCTCCAGCTCAACTCTCTGGCTCAGCCCCAAACCCCATTATCCTGTTGAAGTATGGTGGCCTGCAATTGACGAACACATTAAAGTGACATTTAACAATGGTCACAAGTCAGCTTGCTAATTAGAGCAGAGATCCAACATAAATGTTGGTGGCAATACATCTAAAAACAATGGGCGCTGCCTGGTCTCTTGTTTTGGCCAGAAGTATGACATCCAGAGATCCAACCTGCTTTAGGGATTAACAAGTCAGTGGTACTTATGAGTAACCCTGTCTAACCCTGGAGATTGTATATATATTATGCTTGTACTATTTAAGACCTTTTTTACCTTTTTACATTTAATCCGCATGAATTTCACATTAAAATAAAAGGTGTTTTGTGTGCCTTTTCATTTATGCATACGTTATGTCCCTACTGAGGCTGTGAGTAGGTCTCTGGCAGCACCTAGTGGTTGCAGGTGAACACACACATTCATATGCTCGGCATACTCTACACTGAGGCTATCACGCACACCCACCCCAACACGCACACACATAGTGGTGCTGTATCCAGCTGGGCTCTGTCCTTGCCTCTGCTGCTGTGAGCTATCAGTGCTCCCTACTGCTCACAGTGGAACTGCAGTCAGCCCACACACACACACACACACACACACACACACATGCATCTCTTCTTTCTCACTCCCACAGAGGTGTGAGTCCCTCATACACCACATGGAAAACACAGGTAACATGAATGCAGTATTGTGTGAGCATTGCCAAAAACACTTTATCTGCTCATGAATATAAATGGAATGAAAACATATATAAACTGCATGTGTTGCTCATTTTCTTTCAGTGTGCGTTTTAGTCTTTTCAGATTATCTTTTTGCATTATGTATCAGCTGTGGACTTCTCCTGTTGTTTCAACTTTCTTGTACCGTAACTTTGTTTCAGTCGTCTGAGACTGTCAGTGTGGTAACATGGATCCTTAAATCCTGACGAAGTTCACTGTTCCGCCTGAATCATGTAAATCACACAACACTGCCCCCCTCTCCTGACTCAGCAGCAACATCGTCAATTAAAACTATAGATTTGTGTGTGCGCGCATACACAAACACACACACACACACACACACACACACACACTGATAGAAAATATTCTGTGCAACCTGATGAGAAAATGTCCTCGGACACTCAATCCCCTGACGGCGTGCCAGAGCAAGGTCTCTTCCTGCTCCTATTCTAATTAATTACATTGCAGCATTGATTGTTTGGGGTGTGATGCTGCAGAAATGTGTTTGGAATGACTTATTATCTGGCTGGACAAAAGAGATGAAATATTAGGCGTTAAGTGGCACTGGTAATAGAATTCCTCATGAAAAGTCTCTTGATCAGGTTGGTCGGGCCTCCGGAGAATTCCCACATCATGCAGTCTTAATTACACGCCAGCTAGAGGAGCTAAGGTCAACCTGGGAGTGTCAAAGCATGCACGTGCACACACACCCACACAAAACACATTCATACCTCCACTCATTTAACACAGATTTAGTGAGAGTGACTGCAGAGAGACAGTAATGCCCATATCACATCACACATATTAGGTGAACATACAGTAAATACTGATCGTGTTTGTTGGGCTGAAGCTAATGATCTTTACAAGCCTTTGCTTAATCTGCAGATTATTTTTCTCAGGTGATGTTTCAGTCACGTGAGAAGTTTTCAGAACCTTTGGAGACTTTTTCAAATGTCCTGTTCTGTTCAGCCGATACAAGATATATTAAGTTTAATGACAAAACCATGTATGTGTAAATGGTGGATCTTTCTGAGAGCTTAAAAAAAAAAAGTCAGATTCCTTTATGCAGTCTTCCTTTTTATATGCAGGAAAAAAGAATGGGAGGTAATTAGAAAAAGTAAATAAACAAATGCTCTCCGAAACAAACTCTAAATGCTCTTTTCCTAGAGACCATATTCATGTAAATACGATATAAACAGCTGACTTTTGCCGTTAAAGCAGCAGGGGGTCTATATCTGCTTCAGTTGACCTTCTGCTCCCCCGCTCTCTTTTTCTCATTCACACACTCTCTCCTCCATTGTCCTCTCGTGTCATGTGTCCTTCCGTCCGACGCGGCGCCCCCTGCCCCGTGTTGTGACAGGCTTGTCAGGCTTATGTTAGGCTGCGCAGTGTGCAGCGCTGGGAGGCAGCCAGTTCACTGTGTAGAGCCACCGGGCTGAGCAGAGTGTCTCCTGGTCTCTCTGCTGGGTCGCAGGTCTATCAGGGCCCAGGCACCACCGCACCATCCAGCACCTGCCTCCCCTGACCTCTGTACAACCAGTGGCGTACACACATACACCATTCACAAATTGTCCTTCTGCCTCGCTGATGTCGTTCACAGACAAAGCCGCCCTTTGGATCGGCAGTTGAATTTGCCACCGCTCACCCATAGCTCCATCCATCTGTCGCGAGTTTGGATTGATTCCTCCAAAGGAACTCTTCGTCTTTCACACAGTGCGGTTTTTACCATCAGTGCAGATGGGAGTCTGCGTTCGACCTCGTTAGGCCTGTTGTTTTCTTTGTCAGTTTCCTGTTGTAACGGGGGTTTTCTTTTCTCTTTCTGCCAGGGACCAACGTTCTTGAGGCCAAGAGGATTCTGAACGAGAGCGGCCTGCCCATCACAGCAGCTGAGAACCTGGACGACGCCGCCAAGAAAGCAGTGGCTGCGATCCAAAAATAGAAGTGCCTCTGTGTAACCTCAGTGCACTCTTCACACCATTACTTACCTTCATTACAGCCTCAGATCACAAGCTCTATTTTTGCTGTTAAACCGGCAGACCTCCATAACCTTAAGCCTTCACTTCTTTTTTTTTATCGCCACCTCTCAAATCATAATTTTTGTTGCCATATCACAGTTTCTAAGGTGCTGTATCACCTCGGTGTCGCCCTTATCTTCCCCGTGCAGCGCCAATTAGCTGCTTTGAACTTAAATGTGTTTCAACTCAGATAAATCACTCAGTAGCTGTCAGGCTTGTTATTATCGTAAAGTTGGAACTCATCTCGTCACAGAACATCATAAAGCTTTACCGTCCTCTACCAGAGATGAGATTGGGCACAACACTTTGTGCATTCCGTTTTCCCGAGTTGAAAGACGTGGCTTTCTCTCTGCGTATTATAGCATTTGTGTGGAATATTAATTAAGAGGAGCATTTTTCCATTATCAACTCCCCTGCTCCGTTAAAAGAAGAGCGTGACTGACGGACAGCCCGCTCATGAGACGTGAAATCGTTTGATGGCACTCAGCTGAAATGGATTGAAGCAGTTGACTTTTATTGTTCATGTGAGTCCACGTCTGTTAATCCATCCGATGCCTTATCTGTGCCACAAACCAGGCGGAAGAAATGCCTGTGAGTTTGTAAAGTGCTACTTCACTCTGATACACAGTGTGTCCACTGCTGCCTGTTCAATGAAGGCTTAAGGGTTTTTGTAAACTGTGCTGCCAGCGAAGGTTTCAGACTGAGGGGTTGAGAAAAAATATATAATAGTTATTTTTATCATGAATGTATATCAATAGAATATCTTGGATACAGTGTAAAAACTGTGTATATAATTTGAGAGATTAAAAACAAAACAATTCTGAGTAAATGTTGTGTTTATTTTTTCACTTCCACATCAGAGTGTCCTGGGGAAAAAGACAGAGACGGACTGAAGAGGGGAAATTAATAATTGTGAATCAGTGTGGGAAAGTGAACCCTCAGCAGTTTGTACACTCTGTGTGTCTTTGAGGCCTTAATGCTTAACCACCTGAGCAAAGGAAACACGGTATCATGCATGCTTTTCTGAGAGACAATGATCCCTCTATAAATTAATTGTCATCAATCTCATAATTATTAATGATAAGATTACAATCGGTTTCATAATCCACAGACATTTTAGTTTCGTTTGAATAAAAGTTTGTTTTAATGCGTCAGGCCATGTGTATTAATCTGCATTAGTTTGAAACATTTCCACTGAGCTCAAAGAACTCAACATGTATAGGCAACATGCAAAATATGCTCTACAGAATATTATATAATTTACACCATTGTCCTCAGTGCCTTGCGTCTTCATCTGCAGATTAGCAGACACACTTTAACTCCTCGATCGCCCACCTTCAAGTGTACGTCATCCCAGGAGAGAAGAGTGACTGTCCTTCAAAGCCTGTGTGCAAGTGCTATGGAGGGAGAGAGAGTTGAATGAGACCTCTTCCTGTCAGACACACTGACTGTGTGATGGATTATCTGTCAGGCAATCTGAGAGGACGCCCAGGATCTACTGCCACCTCCACGAAAGACACACACACACATTTTTCTTTCCCTCCTGTTTGCACCAAAGAGAAACCCTCAGAAAACGGAGTCTCTGTCTCACACTGAGCTCGACTCTCAAACTCCAACCAACTTGTTTTTCTTTTGGACAAATTCAAGGGGACCCTGTGGTCCTCGCTGCCTCCCAACTCTGTTTCTGTATGAACTGCCAACCTTGACAAAAAAGTAACGGCATTTATTAGGAGAAAATGTATTTATTTGTTATGTTTTAATTTCCAGCGTCACTATCACCAAGAGTCATCTGAAGACACAAACTCCGAGGTCTGTGTCTCTTATCCGCACCGTGCCCACCGGCCGAGCCGTAGAAATGGGCTGAAGGGTTCGATAATTGCTTTATTTCATGCTCTTCCCTCTGTGTGTCAGAAATATCCCCGCTGATGGATTGGACAGAGGAATTTAAGGCTTGTTAAAGCGGGCTTCTCGGGCCCTCATATTGTTTAATTCAGTGTCAAGCTGGAGGTCACAATAAAGTGTGCACACTGATTTACTGGGCAAAATTAGTGCCGCTCCTTCATATAAATATAGATGAGGGGGAGAGAAGCTTTGGAGGTCAGCCTGAAGACTTCCATCATGTCGCCCGCTGCTCATAACTCGGCTTATACCTCCGGAGGTGAGGGGGAGGTGTTTTAAACCACCCTCTGGGCAGGCTCCTCCTTTAATTAAGCTGAATTATTATGCCAGGCGACTTTTATTTTTCACCCTTGGTGCTTCACTTTGTTTGTCTCTGTAATTGTCCATTTTGCTTTACTCAAAACGCGTCAGGTTCTTTTTATGAAGCTCTGAATGGATGTCAAAACGGTAATTGCCACTTTATGAAGCTGCCTTCAGTGTTTAAGTGCGCTAGCAGAGTCGCTGCTCGTGAAAAAGCGTTTTTCAGACAACAGGGTCAAGGCCGTCTCTCAGGAAGTGTTGGATATTTATTGAGTAATTTGGAAGCAACAGCTACGAACATATTAGTTCATAAAAAAAAGCAATAGCAGTATGAATTGGCTCCGGAGATTGTACTTCATCTTTCAGGGACAAGGGGTTGCTCAATATTTACAATTTTCTGCCAGCGCCCCACGTCAACCAGTGGGCTGACCGATAAGGGCCACGAGCATGTGTGTGCGCACGTATGAGATCGATCCTCTGCTGAGCTGTTGGAAGCAGAAGAAAACGTCAAGAGTGAAGTAGGAGGTGAGTCTGTCGGCGGCAGCGCGCTCTTACTGCGCTGCAGTAGCGGTCCTCAGCTTTGGCCTTGGCTCACGGATGAGCAGAAAAATCCATTTCCCTCTCTCCAAACTCTTGTGCGTGTGTCTGTAATTGAAGGACTCGGAATCGATTTAAATTACCTTGGCCGTCTCCAGAAATTGAGCGAGGTGGAGGCAGATTTAAAAAAGTTGCAATAAGCAAACACACCTCCTGGATCGTCCACTTTCCATGACAATCGCTTGTTTTCGAGCTGCTCGCACAATCAATACAATTTTGAGGCTCTCTATTTAGTTTCCAGTGCAAAGTTTGAACACACAAGTTTGCTAAGAAATCAAGATGGGGGTGTTTCCAGCAGATTATATTAGTTTCCCCATCATTCTTCTCATCAATTGGACTTTCAGTTGTCATATCCCTCCCTCAGTAACAACTCTCTTTTTTCCTTAAATTCTGTCCACATTACTTTGCACCTCCTGTCTCTCACTTTGGGCTTTTTTCCTTCCTTCTTTAAGTAATTTGTCTCATCTGTTCCATTTTTATTTAAATCATTCTCCTTCTTCGTCTACTTTCGTGACCTACACTATATTATCCAGCTTCAATTCAATTCATGCCATGTCTCCATTTTTTCTATTTAAACTTAAGGAAGTTCATTTATAATATTTTCCTCTGTCAGGCTTTCACTCACGCTTTCCTTAGGGCACTTCTCATGTTCATACTGTTTTGCTTCTGTCTGTACTTCTTAAACTCCCATCTCTCCACGCTCCACTCTTCCACTCATCTGTTCTTGTTTCCCTCGTGCATTTATTAGTCTCTGTTTTCCTTCATTTCATCATCCCTTCTTTATTGTCAGCATTTCTTACCTGAATACTCAAGGAAGGAAGGAAGGAAGAAAGGAAACAGTCATTTCAAAAGCATCATTCCATCCATGATCCAACCCTTTTGATTTTGTCATCCCATCTCTCCACGATATTTCCTTCTCTCCTGCCACACCTCTGCCCTTTCTATCCATTCATTACTTCAGCCATTGTGCTTCCTTTTATTACTTCTTCCTTCCTCCCTTCCTTTATCTCTGTCAAATCCTCATTACCCCCCACTGTTCTTACTCTCTTGCCTCCGTGCAAATTCTGTTTCCTTCCTTTACTTCACACCTTTATATACCATTTGAGTCGGCTTTTTGTGTACATTATTCATTTTATCTATTCAGATTTCCTTCCTTCCTTCCTTCCTTCCTTCCCTCCTGACTTCTTCCGTAGTAAAGTCCTTTTAGAAAACTAATAAAGACGATGGGGAAAGTGAGGATGACAACATCCAACTCTTAGTCATTTTTCATTTTGCTTAGCTGCAGGATAATCTTTTTGCTTTTGTTGCTTTTGGCCGGATGCCCACGGTGCACAGCAGCATCCGGAGAAAACAGATCCAGGAGGACGACAGTAGTTAAAAGCTCATTTGGTGTGACCTCTGAGAGCCGACGCCCCCTATTTAAAACAGCGGCCGAAGCAACAGAATGCTGTTTGAATTGCTTGATAATTAGGCTCCCGAGTTATCCTGGTGGAGCGCTCGGCAGGTGTTCAGCTGACACGCTCAGACACTCCATTATCCCACAATGCTTCGCTCTCAGGCCGTCTGCTGAGTAAAAACAAAGGTGAGACACAATCCGGCGGGGATGATGACAACGAGGTGCAGAAATTCATGGAGACACTTTGTTTGTTTCTGAGTTGTTTTTCTTTCCTGCATCCTTCGTGTGTTTGTTGAACAGTGAGGTGTGCTGATCAAATCCTAAGACTTGAAGTAGCTGTGTGTGCGTGTGTGCATGCATATGTGTGTGTGGCGTGCTCAGTCCAGCCTGTGCCTCAGGTTGAAGGTGACTTTGACAGTTAATAGCGATAACCGTAGCTTTTCACTGCTTCCTTTTCTCCCTGTGCCGCCTCATACTCAGACTGAATATATGAAACCTGTGCATGTCGGGTGCTATCGCCGTCAAATGGCTCTGCCTGCAGCGAACGCCGAGAGGAGGGTTTGTGTCGTGCGCCGGGGAAAAGTGGCCTGTCACCTGTGATTTTGGCAACAATATAAAGCGGAGCGGTAATGGCAAGATGAAGGCTGCCGCGGCGCTGAGGCGCTCTCGCTGATCCAGCTATAAACGGACGCGGTAAACAAGGTGAAGAAGTTTAGCATGCGTGCTGAGGTGTGCCACGTTGAGGATCTTCTGATGCAGGAGCTGTGGGTAATCAGAGTAGGTGTGTTTGTGTTTATTTATACTTGGGTTCTGTGGATGAGTGTCAAAACCACATGAACATCAGGTCTGTTTGTGTGTGTGTGTGTGTGTGTGTGTCTGTGTGCATTTATCCTCTGTGGAACAATGGGATGAGCTGCTTGTGTGCTCAAATATGCTTGAAGGTTTGTTTGCTAGTGAATTGCATTCTCACCACAAGGTAAACTCCTCTCCAGCTTAAAGCGTCTGGAATATTTGAATCAAACAGAAGCGAATTTGCATGAGATGAATACGTTGGACAAAACAATGACTAATTGTTTGCTGAACACACAGTCTCAGAGCGTTTGCACTGAAGCACACATTCATTAGTGGAGCTTTCCACCGACTGTAGTCCTCAGCCTTTTCTCCTTTCCCTCTGCCTGCTGAAGTGCTGCAGAGTCTTGGTTCATCACTGTTCCTGAATATTCAGAGCAAAAAACATCATGAAGACCAGCTCAAGCTGCAGATCTGTGAGTCTGGAGGTTTATTCAACACCAGCTACACTCCACAGTGAATAATCCTCTAAGACCAGTTATGATACAAGTTGCATTCAGTTACTTCATCTTGTCTTTACTTCAAAACTGAGTGTATCTGCAGCTCATTTCACTCATGTTCCTTCTATGAAAATCAAGTTCAAAGCCTAAAATAACACCAAAACTGAGTAAGACTTCCATTTCCTGAATTCTTTGGGGTTTATTTAGTCCCGTAAATCAATCTACTAAATCCAAATGTCTGTCTGTCAGTATGCGGAATGCCTATCTCAACATCTTATTACTTCACACTTGCCGTGAGTATTGATGAGAGCCTGACGAAGTGCAGTGTCAAATTTGGGGAGATTTGGACACCCAGAAATTGTAATCAACAGACAAATAGCACCTATACAGAGGCAATAACCCAAAGCTGCAGTTAAGCTTCATGGACAGGTCATTGCTCTCCAATTGCGATGTCAACACAACATCCGGCTTTACAGGGCGTTGAGTTGAACATGTTTACATCTTCATTAATAACAAGCAGAAGCAGATGATCCACAGGAACAGCATTCCTATCGAAACATTTAATTGTAAGTTTGCCATGCTTCCTCCACGGGTAGATTCCAGATATCTGTCTTTCTGCTGTGGCTCACGTGACTGTTCATTTGATTAGGTTCACACTTGACATACGTATTAAGGGTGCAAGATTATAGAGAAATAAACAGACAACCAGCAGCAGGGACTTGTGACCGGAACAAACAGCACGTTCACGTCAACGACGAGGGATTTTCCAAGATGGGGTTCTGCAAGTTGAGCTTCACTGAATTTACTTAGCAGGTGTGTAATGTTTCTGTTAAACTGAAATATAATCGTCCAAACAAACAGAAGGTATTTATGATACGTTTACTGCAGGCGTCAATCTGTTACAACTGTCGACTTAATCCAAAACACTCCACAACACCACAAGGGGAAGTGCTCTTTGTGCAGCAGCGGTGATGCAGCATCATGGTTCTTGCTGCAGCTCAATTACTGCAGGTCACTTATGCAGTTTCAGAAAGAAAACTACAACCTGTATAACCACAGGCCAAACAAACAGCCCATTCCAAACAGTCATGTCGAGAACAGCCACTGTGCTATAAAACGAGAAATATACGCAGGCTATGAGATACTTCATTTAGCTGTATATATGATATGTATTATATTCTAATGTGTTTGTGTAAGAGGTAGCGACAGATTGTAAAGGGATGAGAACAGGGCCCACAGATGAACACATTACCTACATCCAAAGGATATTTCAAACACTTCCCCTGGAAGAATTCTCCATTACATGGGTCAATAGAGGGCAATGGGAGAAGAATAAATACCCACACCTCTCCCAAAGCCTCTCTGTTGCCTGCACACACACACACACTGACTGACACTTGCTGTCAGCTCATCTGATTGCCTGTTAGGGAGCCTCACCCATCACGACAAGTGCCCTTTTTTCGCCAAGAACCATTTTCCCCACCGTGTCAGATGTGGGAGATATTAATGAATGCACAATGACAGTACTTATGGAGCCGAGCAGCCATCCTGCCTCGGCAAATTTACCCGCAGGTCACTTTTTGTACAACAGGAAAAAGAAACAGCGGAAACAAAACAGGTGCGGGTCAGAAACTCATCTCCGTTCGCAGATTAAAAACTCATCTCTCAAAGCGGTGCGGTGTTATTGAGACTGATTCTTGGTGCTGTCCATGCAAATAGAGGTGTGATTAGGCACATGGAGGAGGGAGGAGGGAGGGGGGGCATTGTCCCTCATTCTCCTTCCGTCCAATTACCTGTGTTAGGATAACTCAGAGAGAGAGAGAGAGGGAGGGACAAAGGTGGCCTCTGCATCCAAAATCATCGATCAGGAGTTAGAATTTGTGTATTTTTGAGACAAAATCCATTTCATACTCGCACACCCTCGCCATATGTTTAGATAACGGTAACCACCACTTCAGTTTCAGAAAGTTACGACTACTGTTGTTATACCGCCGGAAATGCTAACGTCACTTTCTCACAGGAAGTTATACCCAAAATCATTTTCACGACATAGCGCTCCAAATTAAAAGTGCTGAAGCACCGCAAACTGTAGCTAACACAAAGAAGACAGTTTAATAACGAAAGGGCAAAGACCAATGTGGAAATCAGAAGAGAGACCACCGGAAGTTGCCTCTGCCTCTGGCTGCAGCCTGTCACTAGCTCCGGTGGTACAACGTTAACGGTACATAAGTGCCTGCTTCATCAAGGGCAGACAAACACCAACTGCTGCGGCTGAATCGTGTCACTGATCAGTGCTGAACATTGGCAATGCATGAGTGTTGGGGGTGGAACTTCCGAAGGAGCAGTGGAGGGAGGCGTGTATTTGTTTTCAAATATCAGCAGCCGTTCCCCCAGGATCAGTAACTCCACCTTTAATGTCATGGCTCAGACAGGGCAGGTTGGCCGTTCCTTCCCTGGCTCCCCAGACCCAGGCCGCATCAGGGAAATAATCTGATGTAAAAGACCTTTGTAAAATCAGAAATGCATCATGTCCGTATCTTCTGTGTTTTAAGATGTATGTGATCTTACAGTATGTCAGCGTTGGTGGATAGCAACATGGAAAGATTGGTTGGAAAGGGCTGGAGAGGTTAGTGCCTCTTTTCTCACTGATCCACGGCTGCTAAATTAGACTGAGCAGCTCTTTCAAAAGAGGAAACATACACTCTCACATTCACGCACGTGCCGTAATGTAAAATGAGGTGAGACTTTGATGAATTCACAGATTATTAAAGCACTGTCTCTGATGCCTTTTTAATGAAAAGCACCACGGTGGAGCGAAGCCAAAAATGAGGAGAGAGATAGTGTCGGCTGTTGTTTCCTCATTAACCTTAAATTATGCAAACCAGCACCGTGCAGTCCACATTCCAGTTAGTGGACAGTGCGCGTTCACCCTCCTCCCCCTCCTCGCCCCGATAGCAGAACGCTTTCATGTTGGCTCCAACAATCCCAGGGTCATGTCTGCTTTAAATTGCCACCGATTCCTCTGCTGCTTTCTTCAGTAATGAGCTCTGGTAAGTCGACAAGGTCATATGGCATAGATACACGGAATATGTTTTCTTTTGTATGTGAAGAGTGGTTGTGTTTGCACAGTCTCATCTCTCCATCTATAGGCATATAGATGGAGGGGAACATCACACAAACACAAACACACACACACACACACACACACACACACACACACACACACAAGTCTCTCGTATAACCCTGTACTCCCTTTCCCTGACACTACAGGCACTTCCTGTTCTGTGCTGGTATTAGGTGGAAGCTCTGCTGTACTCAGTGTACCTCAGTGTACTGCTTCTAAAGATGTGCACATATTTATCAGCTCTGCGGCCATCGATGATTCTGTCTGGATCGATGAGGAGGATTAGTGTTTCATACCAAATCTGATGCACCCTGAGGCCTGAATAGCAGCTACTGGCCATTTAATGCAGGTTCATAATAGAGAGAGGAATATAATAGTATTATAAGTAAGGGATGAGGGGGGATGCCACCCCCTTTAAACCAAAATGACAAAAAAGTCACCCCCCTTGATTACTTATCAATTCTACTCTGCACGACCATCCCTGTCCTCGATGAGAGACGGCTGCCTGTGCAGATGTAGAAATTGTGTGTGCAGGTGAGTATCCGATAGTTAATGCTGATATCTAAATAACTGGATCCGCAATTTGTTTTTTAGCAGAATTAAATATGTGTCTTGCTCGCCTTCTCTCCCCACCACAAACCCATTGATTGACTGTCACAGACACAGTGATCATTAGCAGCACCAGGAGAAATTATACCGGCTTCAGCGCCCGTTAAATGGTTTAATGGTAAAAAGATTTTACCGTCTTCGGTAGGCAGTCAGGATTTGGCAGAAACTCGATAGGTACCGCTTTCGCTGTGAGTGTTCACGCAACAAGTATACCCCTCTCTACTGCAGCTGAAGGGGTGTCAATCACCACACCCACACCCCCAAGTGATCAGCTCCGAGTTCAGTTTAAGGAAAATCCATCCATGCATTGTCAAGTTGATTTGCTCTTGCATAAACACACATACAAACACACACAGGGGTGAATACCGTATCACCTACTGATTATAAGCATGGAGCTATAGCATGAACCTGTGGTGTAATGAATAACTCAACATTATACCACCATATAAATACAAATACCAAGATAATTGATCATCTTGGTGCTACAAGAACATGGCATGAAATGAGTGGTCAGATCCAATGTATGACCTTACTGCAAGAAAACCTAAATTTCTATAATATTGACTTATTCTTCATGTCAAACCAGGAAGTTAGTCTTATCTGTGATGGACATTTTTCACGGACAACATGGATTAACATGCCTACATCACCCACTGTTCTTCATGAGCCATTCCACCGCTGTGAGGAGAGAACAGGAAAAAATAAGAATTTCAAAACAGGCCTCTCAAGCAGGGAAACAGCTGTCAATTTGTCGTCTTGGTGGAGCTACAAAGCGGCGGCTGCGAGCTGGGAGATCCCTCCTGTCTTCCTCCACCTGGATCCATCGCGCTTTACGCACACTTGCCAAGGACACCTGACAAACTTCACGCTGGAGTTTGATAATGTAGGCAATGATCCCGAAGAGCCTCAACCAGCAGCTGCTTAGGCATCCGCTCGGGGAGGTGTGTGTGCGTGTGCGTGTGTGTGTGTGGTGTGTGGTGTGTGGTGTGTGGTGTGTGTGTGTGTGTGAGGGAGAGAGTATTTTCATAGAGATCGTGTTTATGTAGATTTATCTAATGATCCAGGAACAATTAGTTATTTTGAAGGTCCCAGGAGTAGTGGGTCACTTGAAGAGGAAAAAAAAAAAAAGGGACACATGAAAACACTAAAATTACAATAAAGTGAACAATAAGCCCATTAGGTACCAAGCTGTATTTATGATCTTATTTATTGTGACATGTGCTTTAAAGTGCCCACATGGACTGAAGAGACCAAAAACATGGATACTGAACTTTGTCTCTTGTCCTAGAAAAAAATACAACAAAATGTCCCCTGCCTTAAACAAAAGTCAAGAAATGAAAGGCAATTAATTTAAGAGAGAGCAGCTCAAAGTTCCCGAACCTGGCGGACCAGGTGCAAAATGCATCATCATCCTCGTCATCACTACCATCTGACATCAGGTGTCCCGCCAGAGAGAAGGAGTTCCAGCCATCGCATTGCAGCGGTTAGATTAATGTTTGTGTTCAATCATTAAATATTGCCATCATGGACTGTCACACAAATGGGCCTTGATTGGAGAAAGGTTCCTTCTTCTTGCTCTGCACTGTTTTCAAAAGACGTCTGACCACCTCCTCATATACAAATGGAACAATTTTGCATTTGAACATCATGAATATTACTTCACATCTGTTTAAAAAAAGAATCAGTCATGCAGAGTAAAGGTTTCACCTCACTAATCAACAGAAATCCATGAAATGGGCTTCAGTTAAAGATCTTTCATGAGAGCTGCTTTTCAGACACTCAAATTGTGTGTCTAATGTTGCATCAGTGCGTTGTAATGGATTGTTTGTGTGGGAGAAGCCGTGTGAAAGGACCCAGGGGAGCAACAAAATAGCCGGAGGTCTGATTGACTGACAGGTTTCTTTGTCAAGCAACTTACAAGTCGCATCACTGGCAAACAGAAGAGCGGCAGAGCAGATCACTTTTCATATTCAAACAACATTTATTGGCAGATTCTGAAAGTCTCAAAGGACGTGATGGCTTCTCAAAATCTGCCGGTCTCTGTGTGGGACCTTTAGGATCATGTTCATGGAGGATGTGGCCAACCGCAAACATGTCGTAGAACTGTAAGTCATCATATTTATGATGACTTACAGTTCTATGACATGTTTGCAGTTTGTCATGAAGAATTCCCTATGGACCCTCTGCAAAGAAAACACTGTTTGTTTAGCATATATTCTGCTGCCTGATATTATGATCCCTTCTTCTGTGCATACGTGTTTGTGTGTGTGTGTGTGTGTGTGTGTGTGTGAAAGCCACGCCCTCTTCTCACCCCCCTCCCAGCACCTCAGAGCAGCGGTGACATTTCATTAAATATTTATGAAAAACAATCTCTGAACTGTGTAATTAGAGGCCGGGTTTAATGTCGGCACTAATCCTCGGTCTCCTGTTTCGCCGCTGTCCTTGCTGTGTGGTTATGGGAGCCAGTGCCGCAGTGTCTCCAGCCAAACGGGCGGGCCAATGAGCACCCTGCCCGGTTATGTCACGCAGAGCACCTCCTTGGTGCCTCACCTATGAATCAACATTTTAGGTCTCCCCTCTCTCCCCTTTCTACTGTCGTTCCTATTTATCTCACTCCTAGATATGCATGAATCGGCCGCACTGAAACACACACAAATGCACAAACACACACACTTGGCAGCAGCCACTACATTGCCCCTGAATGGTGGTTTGCACAAGAAGAGCTGCTGCTGAGCACATTATTATATTTGCAGGTTATTAATTACTTTCCAATTACTAAAACAAATATGCTACATTGAGGGCCTAATTTCCCTGCTAAACTGCAGCAGATGGATGTGGCTTTGGCTCAAGCCGGCTATCGCTCGGTAACTCAGCAAAAAAGGGAAGCGCAGAGATGGAGGGGAACATCACGCACTGGCAGAGGCTGTGTGCTGTCCTCGATGTAGCACATTAGTTCATTAGTGAACCCTTTAGCAGGGCAGCAGGACTTGGATGTTTTCTGTCCAGCTTTGCAGAGAAGCAGCTGTTATTTATCATTCATGTACCTTAAAGAAGAAAACGTGCTGATCTGTAGTTTTGTTCTCAGTTTTGCAAATATATATATTTGCAATAAATGCCATGTTGTTTGGATGGCTGGTTATCGCCTTGGGAACATAATTCTTCTTGTTCATCTTTATCTTGAAATACATGTACATACATCGACCACATGCAGCAGCAAACGTGTGTGTGTGTTTGTGCTCATCTGTTTCCACACACTCACACGGACTCTCGCCCAACATAGGAGCAAAACTCTACGGTCACATTTAAAAGCCTAATGGGAAATCTCTCCCCCTAATTAAGATGCATGAATAATTCAAGTGGTGGCACGCTAATTAGTATTCCATCAGTCCTCTGTGGTGATGACGGCCTGTCGAGGCACATCGCAGCTAGTTACCCCCTGTGCGCGGGGAGGACTGCTGAAGTGAAGGAATGCAGACGTCTTGAGAGCTGCTTGACAGAGTATCCTATCATTATTGTAGAGAGCATGACAAAAGCTTCCTGCTTGCCTCCTCCGCTGTAATCAACAACAACACAAACGCTTTGTCTGCGCAGAATCTGCTGAATAAGATTTAATTTGAGGGGGGAAATGGGCCTCGGGTGATTGACTTGGGCCGGGGAAAGGCCACGTTACATTTATTTGTCTGCCTGTGTACTTCTCCATTCACCCTGGGCGCGGTGAAAACTTGTCTAATCCACACACTGAACTGCTTTAAATGCACAATTTAGCTGTGTTATGCCCCCGCAGTTATTGCCTCTCTCTCAGAGGGGCTGTTTAATGCTAGTAAAAGCAATAAAGAGGTGTTAAGATAGGAATTAAGTCTGGATAAATCACCAAGGTTAACTCTGCTTCAGCTCACAATTACACTCCTCCCTCACTGACATTCATTACTTTATTTACAACAGTGGAATTAACCCCCGCAATGGAAATGTGCTAATCCAGCTGTCATGCTGTATAATCCCTGACAGTATTGTTTTCAATGCTAGAATCTGACCCCATGTCAGCTTTAATTTAATTACAGCTATAGTGACGTATAAAAAATGATTCGAAATATGGGAAAAAGAGTTAAGTGTTGGCTTCTGTCGAGGCCTGTGGTGATATGTGAGTTGACTGTTTAGTTGCTAAAAGGCACACACACACACACACACACACACACACACACACACACACACACACACACACACACACACCGTCTCTCACACACACACACCATCTCTGTCTCCACACATGGAAAGAAGAAAGGCTCCTGTGAGACCTTGTGTGAGTGTATGTAGCCCCGGGGAGGC
The DNA here is from genome assembly GCF_947347685.1 of Pleuronectes platessa. Taxonomy (NCBI): domain Eukaryota; kingdom Metazoa; phylum Chordata; class Actinopteri; order Pleuronectiformes; family Pleuronectidae; genus Pleuronectes; species Pleuronectes platessa. Next base: position 21,528,329 of record NC_070627.1, on the reverse strand, counting down.
AGGCTGAGGTTTTGTGGCGTCTTTGTGCGGGGTTTAACCTTGGCTCTGGGCTAAACACACAGGGAATGTTCTGAGAGGACCTTCAGCCATCAGCGGCGGCTTTTCATATACTGCTTCACTCCTGTGGGAGCGACGCCACAAACACAACTATTGATCCACTGTCATACTCTCACACACTCCGCCCCTTGGCATTTCTCTTTTCTCTTAGCCGCCTGGTTAGTGTGTGCGTGCGTGCATGCATGTGTGTGTGTTTACGCGTGTGTCAGTCAGGCTTAAACTCTCCGAAGTTGTCACAGATCCCATGATGTGGCTTTGGGGGGTATTGATATGTTATTGGTGTCCTGTGTCCTTGCACCATGTTTCTATTTATTATCATCTATTTATTTTTCTAATCTATTTATACACATTCATACAGAGGATGTGTTCAATATATGAGCTATGATCATATAGAGCCCACTATACAAGGACTTCCTGGAAAACTGAATAATTCATGGTGACCCTAGGATGGTTCTTGTATTACCTTTTTGTTTTTATCATCTTTATTTTCCTTTTTTAAGAACTCATCCTGCTCCACCTCTCCTATCCATCAAACCAAAAGTAATGACACATGGAACAATAACAAATCAATACTTTTTTTATGTGATGCCTTTTTCTAGCATATATAACCAATATGAAATGTTGTTAGCATGTGCATTCTAAATATTTTTGTTGGAAAAAACTATGTAATGCTGACAGATTTATGTATTTATTCAGAATTGTTTTACTTAGTTTTGTAGAATTTAGAAGTTGTGATTGAAGCTCCATATGAACCCAGGCCACTATTAATTGAAGTTTCTTTTTCAATATTTATAAGTGGGATAATTAAACACTGTCTCAATTTTCTCTTAAATAGTGTTAGTATTATCTATAATTATAATAACAAAAATGTTTAACCACTTAAATTTGTTACGCTTGTTAAAGTTAACAATATGTGTTCACACTATTGCTAACTTTAATTTGAAAAGCTTAATTCATTTGTGCGTTGCCAACTGAAATATTTTTTTAAGCTGGTAAACAATTTTTCTTTTTTCATTTAAGAATCATTGCTGATTCACTTGTGTAGAATCTGTCAGTCCTGTACAAGCAGATACATAAACCTCACACACTCAAATCAGCACAAGCAGATTTAAGAGAGTTGTAGAGTATAGGTATTAATACAAATACACTATAATCAAGATATAAGATGGAGTCTGATTTACCCAAATAAACTTGATATTTATAGCCAGATCAGATGAAAGATTTGAGTTATACAATTTTGAGAAAATATATTGTGGAAAAGTATATAATGATTTTCCAAAACTTACAGTGGCACCACAGTCTGCCTATAAAGCTGAAGCACAGTATTTTAAGTAAAAGGGTTTCATGTGCTTCTCCGATGCAATAACCTTAGAAAGCTTTGTTATCCATTTGTCAACTACCCTAAACTGATGGGTCTGTTATATTTGGAAATCTGCGCAAGCATTTCTCTGTCACCAGGCTACCACACATTACTTTAGCAACAGTAAGAAAGAAAAGATATAATAAAGAATTGAATGATAATATCTGTGCTGTAAAAAATCACCTTTCACTTATCAGCTGACCCACAGCTTCACCTCAGCACCCTCAGACTGTGACTCACCCTGTGCATCAATAATGTAATAAACTCAGAGTTGTAGCCACACTGGGAGTCTTTCAAAGTATGGATAAGGGAAATCTGGACAGAAACTGAGGCAGGCAAAGAAAGGTGGGGGAGGGAGTAAAAATGGAGAGGAGGAGAAAAGAGTTGAGAACGATTTGTGGGGGAAAAATAGATAGAGAGAAAGAGAAGTCTGAAGGACTGCGATGAATCGTCTCCACATCCTCTGTGTGCTGAATAAATAGCAGAGCATTTCCACATCATAAATATCATCCCAGCTTAATGTGCTGAGCTCCAAGGTGGGCCCAGACCCTGCTACCTTGGGGGGCGGGGGGACTGGGGCTGGCTACCAGAGAGGATTCCTTACCTGCAGCCTCAGGAGAGGGGCGAAGAGCAGCTTAATCCCTGAAGCAGGTACCGTATCTGTCCTGGTCCCAGTGGGGCAGATGTGCTCCAGATGCCAGGATGGACAAAAAGGGGCATTAATCATTTTCAGCCTGATGACTCCGCTTCATCCCCTCAACCTGGACGTGTGTGTGTGTGTGTGTGTGTGTGTGTGTGTGTGTGTGTGTGTGTGTGTGTGTGTGTGTGTGTGAGAGAGAGACTGAGACTGAGAGACATACACATGTGTAGTTTTACCAAAATGACTCGTCATACCTCTGCCAAAAAGACCAATCTCCAGGCAGTGCCTGTCAGAAATTGAACAAAAATAGAAGAGGATACGATATGGTTATTTCTTATCTCTTTTATTCCTTTTGAATGGAGACCTCTCATGCTGAGCGAGTCGGTGACATTGGGCTCCTGACTTGTGGAGGGTTGAGCTCATTTTTCTGGATGTCAAACCTCGTCCCCTCTGATGAATCCTGGGGCCCGGGGCCTGGGTGGATTGGCTAGCACAACGGCTACAGGCAGGTGATTGATGACTGTGGAGGCGTAGTATTCAGCTCTGCTCTGATTTCCCCCGACCGGCCTATCTGACAGCCCCAATCGCCGGGCGGACATCTGAATCAGGCCCTCCGCCATCCGACACCTCAACCACTGGCAGATCTCACTGCTCTGCGTTTTGTAACGGTGGAAAATCTAAGCTTGAAATGCCTGTTCAGCAGGAGGCTGTGGAGTATTACACCTGTGCACACTGACATGAAACAACCATAAGCTAGCTTTTTTTCCACATTGAAGTTCAATTAGGATGAAATTTAGAATATCTGGGGTCCCATTCAGATCGGTTTCTCTTTGCATCCTTATGGGGGAGGAAAGCAGTGAGACAGACCCTCACCTCACTGCCTAGGAATACACACAGGTTGAGCATCGCCTCCTCAATTAGCACCTTGTCCAAAGCCCCCCATGTCTTATTCCCTCCCACAGTACAGGCTTGAAATTTAAAAATCCTCCACACTGCTCTTCTCTTCAGGAACCCGTGCCGCTGAAGCAGCATAATGACAACCAGCACAGTGGCCCAGGACAACAGAGCTAAATAACAGGGGTGTTAACAGAGGCAAGCCGGACTCAACGAGGAGCCGAGAGACAGTGGCTCGACAATGGAATTAGGAGTAACGTACCGCAGCTCTCCGATGGCTCATCAGTGTTTCTTGGCCACACTTCTCTGTGCCAGTCCTGACTGTCTGTTTGTTCCAGGACGATATCCCTTATTCCCTTCCCCTTCCACCCTTCCCTCATTTCAGACTTCTCCCTACCTCCCTGTCTCCCATGGCAGCTTGCAAGTTGGGTAAAGTTGCGCCTGGCAATTACCGCCCACCCACCTGGGAGCGAGGGTAAACGTCTGGTTGGTTTGAAGAGCTTTGATTGGCTGCACCTGTCCCAGCTGATGAATGGCTTCTTGCTTACCTTTGGGCATCTCAGTGGAAGAGAGAGAAGATAGTAGGTGAGGTTGGTGTTTCTTTTGAAGTGTTTTTTTTTTAGGTATTTCTGTGTTTTATCCAAAACTGGAGCTGCTTTCACCTTTTAGTACTTTTACTCCTCAGATCTGTGCCTCATTGGCTGTGGAGGATGTTAACAACACAAAAACTATACATCACAATGGAAAAGCCATGAGTTGTGAAATGTACGGCTTTTTTTGCTGACATGTTTTAAAACAACGGCCCTGACTGGAACATATTGTTTTATGCTAAACCTTGGAAGCTATATTTCATCTGTATGGATAATTGTGTGTGAATGTAACTTTAATTGAATTGTACTTTTCTTTAGCTCAGGTATTCGGGAAACAACAGATTTTAGGAAGTGTCCTGTGCCAAAGGGTTATTTGGTGAAGAGAAGAGACTCACGTTAAATGGATGGTGATCCAACAGAGACAACAATAAAAAACAATGATCGGGCCCCTGAATGGACACTTTGGGACATATCTTAGGTGTAACTATGGTTTGATGCCTCTGGCTGATGAAGCGTTTTTTTTATTTAACCTGTGATCCTACAAAATGAAGAAGGTATAGTTTAACATGCTACACTGGTTATCTTCACATATTTACAGCTTGCTATGGATATAAAGAAATATCTTTCTGGGCTGACAAACAGGAAATAACAACTTTGGTCAGTACATGTACTGTATGTGTGTACCTGACCAAGTGGATTATCTCATTATTCTTTTATGGACACAGTCCAGCGAGTCTCCACCCACAGCCCAGGTGAAGCCATTAATTCCTCTGCTGACACCTCCAGTTATTCACCTTCAGTTTAATAAACAACATTTGTCATGTTGTTAGCATCTTTTGTCAGACCACGGGAAGCCCGGGGTCCTGTTTCCGGGCCCCCAGACCCTTGGGCTGCGGCGCCAAGGAGCAAATATTATTAAATCATAACCTGCAGCTAGATGAACATGAGAATCAGGAGGAGGGTATGGGGAGGGAGAGGGAAGAAATGCCCTCCTCCAGCCAAGCCCAGACATATTACTATGACAGGCTTTCCAGTGTCCTGTACATCAGAGTCCAATCAAATATTCTATTACATTATTCTCCAATTTCTGCCCCCTATCTGCCTCGGGGCCCAGGGGCCTCGCTAGCACCATCGGCCCAGGAAATGTTAACTCCGCAGCCATCTGTGGTGATAGGAGGACGTATTGGAAATCAAAGCAGGAACAGGAGGAGGGTGCAGAGGCCAGGTCCCCCGGCTCTGGGCAGGCTCCTCTTTGGCCAGGAATTACCACTCCATGGAAGAAAATAGTAGGAAGAGGTGATGTGTGCACTGCATACACACAAATAGCTGACTGTACTGCACATACATATGGTAATGCATATGGGTGAACATTACACATACATGAGAAATACAAGTCATCACATTTTTTTTTTAACTGCAAAACTACAAAGTCGGAACAGGTGAGGCAAAGACAAAAGAGAAAACAATCTTAAACAAGTGATCTCAATGTGCATACTGTAAATCTGCTGTAATTTGAACCAATACTAATAGTGTTGGCAGGATTGTACTGATATGATATTAAACTTTGCATGAATATTGTCATAAAATGAAATAATTTTGTTTATTTGTATTGAAGTAAAGGCCAAAGTACATATATCATGGTGAATCAGAATTTAAGAATCACAAAATGTTAAAATAAATGTTTTTTTAATAATCATTTTAATAAATAAAGTAAAATTTATGAACAGAGTAACAAAATATGACTATATATATATACATATACTGTATGTGTACGTACTGCTAAATTAAATGTATTCATCTGCAGCCTTTATTTCTAAATATTCATGTGAATGTAACTTGTTTTAAATAATAATCAATCATATTTTATTTGAAAAGTCCAGTAACAAAGAGAACTTCATTACTAGGAGCTGTAGGCGTATGCCTAGTAAATATTGCACAATTGTTGTTCTGTATTAATTGCACTTTAACAAATATTTGAACTATGCACATAAATAACAGCACTTCACACTTTCATAACATTATTGCTACTTTATTAGCAGGATTTGCACAGAACAATTTCAACTTTGAATAGCATACTTCCAATCAGGTAATCGACTGCATTAGAGTATATTAATTGTAAATAGGCTTTTTCAAGTGCTTTATAAAATTGTGTCTAAAAATCTAGCAGATACTAAGAAATAAGGAACACCTGGGAATAGTAGATCCAGTGGCCTAGTATTTAAGGCGCCAGTTTACCATCATTTTGTGGCTGCTTGGAACATAAGCAAAATATAAATATTTACAACATTGATGAGAGGAAACCGTTTGTCACAAAACAATAAGGCAGTTCTTCCAGAAGAGGGCGCTGTTGCGTTCGCGGACCACTAGTTCCTCCTTCTATACAGCTCTCGATTGTCACATGGTGTGACCGTGGCGTGGCGTCAAAGTTTGATAACACGTCATCAAAACACGATGTTCTGTATCTCGGACATACACGTACCATGAATCCTTTGATGCTGAGCCGTCAACAAACAACTCCACTCCTTTAGTGACAGTGTCAGTGGCTATAGACCTATACGAATCTCTATGTCTTGCAAAGTCGACATCTCTCTCTCTCTCTCTCAGAATAGGGACATTTCCACAAACCTTGTTAACATCGAGATATGACAAAGATTCATCCTTAACCAAGAGTTTATTTAATTTAATGGAGAAAGGAGAAGGAAAGGATCAAGTCCCGGCAGTGTGAGCAATGCTCACCGAGCGGCTCACGGCGGCGGGGGAGGAGATCCTCGCGCGGCTTGAGGAAACCTTTGCAGAGTACGAAGACAGAGAGGAGCGGTCCCAGCGGGTGATCAGCCATCAGAAGAGGCTGCTCGATGACGTGATGAAGGATATAGTCCAGCTGCAAAGAGCAGGTCAGTCCGTAGAAAAAACGCTTCCCTAGGATTTGATGCTGTTGTGAACAAGTCTGTGCAGACAACCTGCTGCTGTGTTGCTCATGTCTGAAACAGAAAGTATGGACACATTTCTCTGAGTTTTACCCACAGATCTTGTCTGAAAGCAGCTTCACCAACTAGCTAACGTCCCCTCGCCCTGGCCTCCAAATAACAATTGGTTATTTGGCCTCAAACTGTAAACGACCTCATCATCTCTACTTCCTGAATGTGATCGTTCAAAATCACAACAGTTGACATTAAAGGACACAAAACTAGTTTTTCAAAACACTTCAGGAAACTCTGAAATGATAAACGTGTGTATTTGTGTTTCAGTGTGTCCTGCAGACGTCCAGCAACTGATGGTGAATGAAGAAGAGGTTCCCCCTGAGCAGCAGAAGTGGAGCCCCCTTGTGGACCGGGAGGACCCAATGCCCCCCTACATTAAAGAGGAACAGGAGGAACCCTGGACCAATCAGGATGGACAGCAGCTTCAAGGACTGGAGGAGGCTGATATCAAGTTCACATTGACTCATGTCGCTGTGAAGAGTGAAGAAGCTGAAGAGAAACTTAAATCGTCAAAGCTTAATTCGAGTGAGACAAAGGTGAACATAGCTGACTGTGGAGGACGAGAATCAGCCAGGAACTCAGGTTCTGATGGACATTTACAACAAGGTACTGAGGACAAGACTGGAGAGTCTTCTGAGACTGAAGACAGTGAGGATTGGATGGAGACCAGGGAACCTCAGACTGGTTTAAATGCAAGAAATAACAAACAGTCTCTAAGTGATATTGGATTTAAGACAGAAAAAAAATTGTTTAGTTGCTCTGAGTGTGGTAAAAGATTTATCCGTAGGGGCGATCTAAATAGACATATGAGGATTCATACAGGAGAGAAACCATTTAGTTGCTCTGAGTGTGGTAAAAAATTTATCCAAAAGTGCCATCTAAATACACATATGGGGATTCATACAGGATTGAAACCGTTTAGTTGCTCTGAGTGTGATAAAGGATTTAACCAAAGGAGCTATCTAAATAGACATATGGGGATTCATACAGGATTGAAACCGTTTAGTTGCTCTGAGTGTGATAAAGGATTTAACCAAAGGAGCTATCTAAATAGACATATGGGGATTCATACAGGATTGAAACCGTTTAGTTGCTCTGAGTGTGATAAAGGATTTAACCAAAGGAGCCATCTAAATAGACATATGAGGATTCATACAGGAGAGAAACCGTTTAGTTGCTCTGACTGTGATAAAGGATTTCGCCAAAGGGACCATCTAAAAAAACATATGAGGAATCATACATGAGAGAAACCCTTTGTCCTACATTACATTGTACGACAAAGCTCTGGAGCAGTCACGTGCCCCAGCAGCTGATTCACAATCAAGGCTGTCCATTTACAATATGACAAACTGGTCCCTGCTCCACCAGTGCTGCCTCACACCACTGTCACTGGTTTAACCTCCACTATCCAAGCCTCCACCTTTTCTAGTTCCGAGTCATTACAAGGATTTCCAAAGTGTAAAATGTTCATCAGTGTCCTGGGGATTTTTCTGCATTGTCCTGGGAGCGTTTATACAAGTGGAGCCTGTTCCTGACTGAACTTTTATAAAAGCGATATTCCATGTTATTTTATTTTAAATACATTTGATTTTGTCATTGTGAGTTATTGAGTGTGTGTTGATGGTGAACGTGACATCTTCTATCAGCTTGTTTGTCTTTGTGGGATGTATCATTGTTGTCCATTTACAGTCAATTAAAATGTTTAATGTTAATGAGATAGAACATTTTCTATCAAGTGATCTCAATGTGCATACTGTAAATCTGCTGCAATTTGAACAAATACTAACAGTGTTAGCAGGATTGTACTGATCTGATATCTAACTTTGCATGAAGATTGTCATAAAATGAGATAGTGTTTTTAGGAAAGATCTTAGCAGCGGTTTGTACTGGATAGTGAATAATTTTGTTTATTTTGTATTGAAGTATAGGCTTAAGTACATATATCATGGTCAATCAGAATTTTAGAATCACAAAATGTTAAAATAAATGTTTTTAATAATCATTTATATAAATAAAATAAAACAAGACATAAAGATTCCTTTGATCTTTGAACAATGACACTGAAGGAGTGGAGTTGTTTGTCTACGGCTCAGCATCAAAGGATTCATGGTCCAGAACATCATAATATAATGGCTTGTAATCAAACTTTGACACCACGCCACGGTCACATCGTGTGATGAAATCAAGTTACCCAGTCAGTTTATATTTCCATCTTGTTTAGGTGACATTCCCAGAAGTTGAAGTTCATCTGATGAAAGCCCTATGACTAGTTCATTAGAGTAAAATTGTAGAAAATGTCCAAAATGGCCACCAAATACAAAATGGCGGGCTTCCTTTTTGGTCTAGCATATCTATCCAAGAGACTTATTTCTTTGTCATGAAAAGACACATGTCCCTATCCATTTTTGTAGATGTAGGCCAATCGTTGTGCCGGGGATGCCCTATAGGGGGCGCTAGTCAGTGATTTTGCCACGCTCATTCCTTAAAACCATCTGAATGTCTGCAGGGAGGGGAGAAGCTGTTAATACACACATGTAGTCTGAGGGAGATAGACCAATGAATACTCATCTGAATTTTAAGTTGATCTGATGAAAGCCCTAGGACAAGTATGTCAAAGTAAAAATGCGGATAGTATAAAATAGAATAAAATAGAATATTGTGGCGTGCACTCAGGGGTGTGTCCTCTCACCCAGTGGGTTGATGGGTAATGTTAGAGGCTGTAGCTATATATACTTCCCGTATGGGGAACATGTGGAGTTCTTCCTTGTTACTGAATAAACCACAGTAAACAGTACCTGCGTCTCTGCCTTTCCTTGTCTTGCCACAATATCAACATTTAAAATAGAAAATTAAATATATATATATATAAATATATATATTTACAGATGAAGAGAGAAATAAAAAAAAAAACAATAGTGCAATTTGTGCAAATATGCAAATACATTGAAGCCCTCAAAAAGCCCATTCACTATGCTCAGAATAATCCTTACAATTTCAATAGGGCCTCCCACTGTCAGTGCTCGGGCCATAAAAAGCTATAAAGGCTGGAGAGGACATCCAGTCAGGGCTGTCGCCAATAAATAAAAATTCTACTTACTGGAGAAAGTGCAAGGACGTAAAGATTGTGGCAATTCAGCAGTTTTGGTTGAAGATAGATTGCATGCATTAAACAAAACAATTGTTGCATTACATGGATCCAAAGACCCTATTACAGGAATAGCAGGTTTTTTGTGTCAAAATACCAGATTAAAAATGTCAGTGAACAGGAGAACCTTGGACCAATTGTCAGTTTACATGGTGAAGATGGTAGCGATTTCCGGCAGCATTACAGTTACAGGTCAGGAAGGTGCTTTTGTTTACATATTCGTGCTCATCATTAGTTTCGCTAAAGTAATTAGTGTCCTATGTGGATACCGGCACATAGAGTAATAAGGGGCAATGAAGGGGTGAATTTATTGGCTTAGCAAGCAATACATCATGAAGAAGTCATGAACATTTCACTTAGCAAGTAACAAAAACAATAATCAAAAGGAAACATTATGAAAGAATGGCAGCAGAGCTGGGATGTAGTTCAGAAAGGGAGACACCTTTATGCAGTACAGCAGGAAGTGAGCACAGTGAGGACTGACAGAAGGACCGAAGTGGGACATACTAGACTCAATAACACACTACACATACTAAACATACACCCAACAGGCTTATATGAATACTTTACTAAATATATTAGTGAGAGAGATAAGCTACAGATAGTAAAAGTGGAAGAACTGGGATTAGAAATATTTTTTACCATTGAAATATGTATCTTAAATTAAGCATTTATTTGAATGTGCATCTTTGGGGGGGGGGGGGATTCTGGCTGCTGTTTGGAGCTGTGTACAGCAGGTTCATCACAGCAGTTTCTGTTTTTCTGTGTGAGTGACATACTAATTTAATCAATTTTAGGAAATAAGAGTACAGAAAACATATCACTGGATTCAAATTTGTATATTGTGTTGTTTGTATTAGATAGTAGGGCTTTACAATGGAAATCAGGACACACAGAAGAAAAAAAACTCAAAGAACTCAATGCAGAACTCAAAGATATTTATTGTAAAAATTGCAGAAGGATAAATACTTTGGCAACAATGTGAGACAGCGATTATGTGTGGGCTTGTTGGTGAAGAAGTAGCTTCCTGATGTATTGTTTTCTCCCTTTTTGTGCGTGTGTGTGTGTGTGTGTGTGTACGTGTGCTTGCGTGCATGTGTAGCCACTGTTCTGTTTCCATTAACGGTGGCCAGGCCTGAAGATCAAGACAAGGGCGCTCAAGCCAGGTATGAGCCAGCCTTGTCTCTAGTGAACAATTGTGTGTGTGTGTGTGTGTGTGTGTGTGTGTGTGTGTGTGTGTGTGTGTGTGTGTGTGTGTGTTGGAGGGGCAACTTGTCACCACACATGGTTTTGTCTCTGTATCTGTTTGTATCTAATAATATGTTTGTGTGTGTGCGTGCGTGTGTGTTGGGAGGGGCGACTTGTCACCACACATGGTTCCGTCTCTGTATGTGTGTGTGTGTGTGTGTGTGTTCCTCACCTCTGACCAGCTCTGCTTGCTCGGAGGCAGCTCTTTGTCTTTGTGCTGACAGGGTGAAGATGACCGAACGCTTTGCTCCTCCAGTTTTATGCCACAGAGACTCACAACTTTACACCGAGAACAGGCAAATATGTGCTGGAACCTTTCTCCGTTCTCACACATCGTCAAATGTTAAATATTCATTGAGCAAAGTTTTGGGAACAATTCAGCCTCCTTCAGCTGTTCAGTGATACTCTCAGCCTACAGAGGGATTATATTATCTTTCACTGTCATTAGTTTATTAATATTAATGTCTTAATATATTTAAGAAACATTTAGAAGATATCTAATACTGAATACTTAAAAACTGTATCCATCCATCCCTTATCTGTGCCGCTTATCCTTCGTACAACTTTGTATCCTTCTTTTATTGTGCTGAGATGAGAATAAATGGTCAATTGAGTTTCACTGCAGCAGGAAAGTGTGCAGTGACACTGTGAATGTTAGCTCTACTCATGTAGTCATAGTTGTGATATTTTTCTTGAAAAGTCTTCAGATATCTAATGTTAGATTAAGAAATAATTGTTGTTGTATGCTCCTGTATCCAAGCAAATCTTTGGTTCACAGTGGGATTTGTCTTAATAAAGTAACGTAATTTTGCAGTAACTGCACACACAAACGAACACAGGTACAAAAAGCACTTAAATAAAGTGCATGAGGAGAAGGAGAAATACTGAAAATCAGTTAAATGGCAACACTCCACTCACTGCCATGATCATGAAACCAGTTGGAAACTCTTGCTTCGTGACATCATGCATTATCCTGCTAGAAGTATCAATTAGAGGAAGGTTAACTGTGGCCATAGGGGGATGAACACGGTCAGCAACAAGACTCAGAAAGGCTTTGACATTCAGACCATGATTAAATGGCTGGGTCCTATTTGTGACAAGAAAAGATTCCCCTCACCAGCATCATCAGACATTTGTCCAGTCTTCACCTGTCTGCTTTTAGTGAGCCTGATGTCTTAGTGCAGTGAATTTCAACCTTTTTTGAGCCGCGGCACATTTTTTACATTTACAAAATCCTGGGGCACACCACCAACCAAAATGACACTCTATGGACTAACACAGTACATATAATACATATAGTTAGTAATATAATTTCTAAATGTATTAAAAAGCACTATTTTAAATTATTTCAGCCCTTTCTTACTCTTACCTTTTAATGAGCACAAATTGAATCAGATTTATGAAACAATCTTTGATTTAACTAAACTTTATTTAACGGAGACATATTATACCCATTTTATCACAGTTGATATGGTTCTTTGGGGTCTTAATGAAATGTCTGTAACATATTTTGGTCAAAATACCACAAGGATCATTTAAAACAGGACCTTCTAACCCTGTCTAAAACAGATTGACCTGTTTTGAGTGCCAATAGTTACTCCCGCCGTTTACCCGCGCTTCATTGAATTTCTTCACTTTGACATTCAGAGCACCGGGCAGAAATCACATCGAGTCAACACCCACCGTGGGCCTTCGCGATGCTTTGTTTTAATTAAACAGTCGGATTCCCCTGGTCCGCACCAGAGTCAGCTGCTAGGCGCCAGCGGAGGCGCACCGCCGGAAGGGGCCCCCCGCGCTAACGGAGGGTTCCCCCAGCAGGCGCTGTAGCTGAGGTGATCCGCGAGAAGGGCCCGACACGCGTCCAGAGTCGCCGCCGCCGACCGCCGTACCCGGTCCCCTCCAACGGACCGCCTTCCGCACCGGCGACGGACACCGCCCCACGGTCCAAGAGAAAGAAAGCACCCCGCACCACTGACGCCGTGAGGCACAGCGGAATAGGACCCCCCCCCCCCCCCCAAAAAAAAAAAACGTTGAGGCGTGCCGCACGCCGAGTCTCCGGCCGTGGAGAGGAGGGCGACTGCTCCCCCAGCCGCGGCACCTGCCCAGCGGTTTAACCACAAATACCAATGATATCGGTGAAAGTCAAGTTTATTACCGATGTGCAGATGTCGGTAAACGAGGCAAATATCTGCCGATACTTCGGTGCAACACTAGATATTAGATAATTTCCCACGGCACACCTGACGATCTCTCACGGCACACTGTGCCGCGGCACACTGGTTGAAAATCACTGTCTTAGTGAGCTCCTTCACTTCAAGGTTCAACATGTTGTTTACTCAGTCAGACAATTGAAATGTTTACTGCAGCAGCAGAAGTTAGTGTTTACCGTTTTGGCTCCCATTACTGCCGTAAATATGATTACTACGATATAATAGGAGTGATGAGCAAATACTTATAACCCCCCTGTCGGAGCTCACATTTGAATGATGGGGTGGTGGAGGGGCTGGAACAACCGGCAGCAACACTGACGCAGCAGCGTGGGGGGGGGCAAGCAAAGGGGATGATGGGAAATTTGTGCAGCTTGATAAGGCTGCCAAATGAGGGGGGTGTGTATTATGGAGGATTGTGGAGGATGAGGCATTTCACATGATTGTAGCAGCGCAGCTCAAATTGGCTGCCTGAACTAGTTCGCAAGCATCGCTCCATTTCTAAGAATGCTTACCTGCTCTCCACAGCTGAAACAAGTGGTTAACGGACACAACAAAGCTTTTCTTTCAGCTCCATCCAGTCTGGTCCCTTCTCTAATCGACTGTGTTCACTGAACTGCTGCTGGTTCGATTGTTTCTCGTTACCTAGAGACCAGGGTGTGGACATCCGGTGATATCAGGAGTTTTAGAAATACCCAAATCAACCAAAGTTGCCAAAATATCACATTTCTCCGCCATTCTGATGAACTGCAGCCGCTGACGTGTATCTGCACGATTGCATGCATTGGACTGCAGCCTCGTGATTGGCTGACTGGATAACTTCCAGAAATAAGCAGTTGAACAGGTGTTCCTAGTAAAGTCCATGGTTGTGTGTGTCAGCAGTAACACTTACACCTGCCATACCCTGTGAAAAAAGAGATAAGGAAAAGGGTTTATCCATCCATCCATCATCTATATCGCTTATCCTTTGAGGGTCACGGTGGGGCACGAGCCAATCCCAGCTGACATTGGTGAAAGACGGGTTCACCCAGGACAGGTCACCAGTAAATCTGAGAGCCAACATGCAAACTGGGAGCCCCCTTGCTGTTAGGTGAGAGTGCTACCCACTTCATCACAATGCTCCTCCAAAAGGATACATACATACACGTGGGCAAACATGCTCAGATACAGAAGCCAAAAAGCAATAGAAAACAACATCTTCATGGCTTTTTCTCCACCAAACGAGATAAACAAAATCAGGTTTACATTGGTGTAAACAGATGGGAAAATGCATTCAGGTTTTAGAGCCTAACACACACACACACACACACACACACATACACACATCAAATCAACAAACAAATCCGAAAGGGCATTATGAAGCCCAGAGAGATTTTTTTATTCCATTGGCGGCCTCTTCCTCTCCCTTTCTTTTTATGGTAAACCTCCAGTGCGTAAGATGAGATCAGTATTCTTCTCTGGTTGTCAGCAAACAGAGAGGGTGGCGTAGCCGTGACCCTCTTGATACGCTCAGACCCCGGTGCCTCCTCACTGTGGCTGCCGTCACTCCTATCCCGCGCCACAGCCTGTCTCTAATTAAGAGCCACCCATTGGAGTAGTGTGGACGTGTGTGCATCACTCAGTGTAACGATACCAAGTCAATGTCTATAATGCCTGAAAGTAAACTGTGAAATATATTTAAATTTATAGGACTATATCTATGTATTCATTTCTGCCAAAAAGCTTCATCTTTGCCTCAAAGCACATTAATGAGATCAATGAGCCACATTGTAGGAGAAAATAGTTTCAGTTGTATTTATTAGGTCCCGAGCACCCTTTTTGGGCTTTTTCAGGTCCTAGACAAGCTCAAATTCCCACCAAAGCTGGCAGGAAATTCAAAACCCCACAAAGTAATTTTTTCTGGAGTAATTTGTAATGCGCAGTTGTGTATCATAAACTAATGCCTCAGCCTCCAAACAGTGTGGCAACAAAGTCATCAAAGGCAGCTTCCTTTACATATCAGTGGCAGTTTCTTTTTAAACCAGAAGTGTATCTACGAGGTGCATCCGGGCTGGCTGACACTCCATAATGTGTACATGTCGTTTCCCATGAAAAGAGTTGCCACCTAAGAAGAGGATTCACCAGGCAAAAAGTGGAGAGGTTCCAGCATGGTCCTTGAGTTGCAGTTGTACAACACTGATGCCAACAATGGTGAATCAGCCAAGATGCCAGCGGAGAGCGCCCCAAGCTCAGATGGATTCTCCCAAGATGAGATCAAGTTGCTATTGGGCAATACCTACAGAAGTAGGGTAGCTGCTTTTGAATTGAAGCAATAAGATCAGGCTTAAATTGAGATCAGTAGTTGCTCTCAATACTCACTCGCAGAGAATTCTATGGAGGACTTCCTGCTGTGTCAGTCCTGGAAAAATATTAAATGTTAAATTAGACGCACTAATGTCGTCAGTTTTTTAATGACTATAGTAAAACTGTGTTTGTCTGTGTAGGTGACCTCGAGGCCAAATACCAGTGGGGTCTAAGGCTTGAACAGTCAAGCTCTGTATGTGTTTATGCTGGCGTGAGAACATCAGATGGATTTTCAGTAAGTATAACCAGTCTAGGATTTTTCTAAATCAGGGGCCATAAAGGGGCCACAATTAACACAGAGGGGCCAATTATATATCCAACATCATTGTGCATTGATGATTCATTAAGGTGCACCATTAAGTCATTCCTTGTTTACCATTCGTTAAAAAGCAAATAGTTTAATATATTTGGAAATTGTTCCACGGTTACCTGCTTTTCTGTGTATAATTTGTGTACTCTCACAACTCACATGCTCATGATCTGTCCTGTAGGTGGTGATAAAATACCTCCGTGAACCCAAAGTGGTACGTCTTGCAGTGGTGAGTGACCTGACCTGATGACTCAGCACTAAACTGTTGAAATCACTCTTGAGCTTTTTTGTTTTCCTTGTGTCTCTGTTGTTGATTAGGAAAACGCATGTGCTTTTTCCTTTAGAGGTTAAGGGGGAGGCGGTATTATATCCCCACAGAGGTCGTCCTTATGCACAAAGCCGCCGGTGGACCAGAGTTGGTGGGCAAATCTGCGGCCGTGAATTTACTGGAGTGGTATGACTTGGACACTGTTATTGTTTTAGTGATGGAGAAACCAATCCTCAGTGAAAACCTCCTGTGCTACATGAAGGAGAACATTGATCTGAGGGACGAGAGCAAGGCAAAGGTACTGATGTTGGTGGAGCGTATTTCTTTGAGTTGCATGTTCTAGTGACCTCCACTATAAAGTTGTAACTAATGGATTTATTATTGGTTGGAAGGTCGAGAAAGCAATTTCAAAACAAATTGGAGATCACGTGATATGATCAAAAGCTCCAAAAGAGCCACTAAATAAACCTTGTACTCAGGTTGTAATTTTAGTTGCTGCTCCCAGAATTAAGAAAGGCCTTTGGAGCTCAGCTTAGTCTTTTAAGTGGTCAGGACAAAATAGAAAATTAAACTTAATACTTGATTTTATGAGTCCATAGCTCTTGTACGATCCAGAGCAGCTACTAAATAACCCTTGTTTGTCAGTGCCACCTCGTACCTTTACAAGCACCTAAGTAAGCACAAGGTGTGTCTCTTAATCTGTTTCAGATGATCATGAAACAGCTGTTGGAGGCAGCCATCGATTTACAGAAAAAGGGCGTCTTCCACCGAGATCTCAAACCAGAAAATATTGTGGTTGAATTGGGCTCTGCTGTTCCTCGAGTGCGGATCACTGACTTCGGATCTGGCTGCATTTTCAACAACATCCAATACTACTACTTGCCTGGTACTTGCATGTCTCCTAATCCTTCTTTTCATTAATCTGTTGATCTCTGGAGCTATTCTCAATCTGCTCCTCATTCTATCTTGCATATTGTAGGAACCAAAACTCGTGCTCCTCCAGAGTTTCTCATCAGAAGGGAGTACAGGCCCGGCCCCATCACAGTCTGGCAGTTGGGGGCACTGCTTTTTGAGATGCTAGATGAATCCATACGGTTTTCCACCCAAGGGTTCCTCAAGAAGGAAATTCAAATTAGGAGTGAGCTGTCCCATGGTAAGGACTAGCCTGAGTTTATTAATGTGCAAATATTATGTTCCCTTCATGTTAAAGTCCCTCACTCTAGATTCCAGTCTTACTTTCTCTTTGTCTGTCCTCTCTCTTCACAGAATGCCAGGACTTGTTGAGGAGGTGTTTGGCTTCTAAGCCTCAGGACCGAATTACGCTCAAACAACTGCAGCAGCACCCGTGGTTAAACCCCCCATCCTCAAACATGTTTGATTATTATTTTTTTTAGACTGGGAATAAAGTTGAAATGTTGAACATACAACTTTTACATTCAAACACAAACACACACACACACACACACACACACACACACACACACACACACACACACACACACATTAACATTATAAGCAAGCAGAGAAGGCAAACTCTCAAAGTTTTTGACCAACCAGTTAGGGGCAAGGAGGCAGCCAGTCGCTTGCTTTCACTCTGACAGGGCTCATGTTCTGTCGCTGACTACTCGAGTTCCGCACTCCGGCCACGGAGAGCGGCTGGGATGTGCTCGCTTCGCAGAGTGTATTCTCACAGGGTCTAGCTGATATCATTAAGGATGAATTAGCGGTCAAAGATGATACTGAAACATTACATGGATTGATTTCTTTAGCTATCAGACTAGATAATCGCATTAGAGTGAGAAAAAGAGAGAGAGAGAGAGAGCAGGTCGCCTATAAACCCCATCATCACTCACTAGAACCTCAGCCTGTTTACCAGTACCTGATCAATTACCTCGCTCGACCTCAGCTGAAGCCACTGAGGAGCCCAGGCAGCTGGGGTGAGCTCGGCTAACTGCTGCAGAACGTCACCAGAGATTTAGAGGGAGGCTCTGTCTGTACTGCTGCCAGCCTGGCCAAACCCTCACCCAGTGCTCTGGACGACCAAAAGGATTAGGCTCATCAGGCAAAGGAGGCACCGTGTTGGGCCAGACACAATCCTCCACCAACAGGACCCGTCCAGAATTTTTCTAGATGCCAAGCCCACGACTAATTCACTCTCTCTCCCCCTCACGGCCCTGGTGGATTCAGGTGCCGAGGAGAACTTCATGGACCCTAATATAGGATCACAGAGTAGCATCTCAATCCCTTGCTACAACTCTAAAATCCCCACTTCGACTAGAGTAGGTTGTAGCGTTCATTGCCACTCCAACTGCCTTAGATCAGCCTGTCCGTCTTCAGTTTCCCGTCACTCTCCCCTTTCTGACCCTCCCGGATTTATAACCCACCCATAATAACGGTGCCAGAGATGGTGACCCCACCGAACCTGGAGGTGTTATATAATGTTGCGCACAGCCATGCACACGCACTTTTGTGAATAGTTTTCAGTCTTTTCTTTTTCCCCAGCATGGGTCGACAAAAATAAAGGAAGAAACTGATGGAAATGTTTTTATTCAAATTTCAACTCATATGTCAACCCAGTCTCATCAGAAAACGTTCAATGGCAACGTTGGTCCACTTGGAACGACGTTACCATCTCACAATCTGGCCTCTCAGATTGTGAGATGGTAACATTTAGTCCTCCCATTGTTTTGCATTGGCGTGTTCTCACGTCACGTGACTCTCAAGCTCCCGTCTGCGGAGAGGAAAACATGGCGGAGATTCCTTGTTTTTTCAGATAAAAATATAATTTTGTAACTTAGTTTGGGCATAAAAATACATTCTGACACCATTTCTACTGAGAAATGTGCTCTTTGCTTCCACAGTCTTCAGCCAGTTCGTGCTTATGATAAATATTTTAATAGTTATCACGCATGTGTTTATCGTTGCTATGACGGTTGCCATGCCACCACGGCGCAGCGTGGTGTTTAAATCACAGTCCCTGCGTGGTGTCCTTCAGTGATCGTGAATGTTATTCATGTTATATAATAGCAATATTTGAGGCTAGATTACATCTCTAATGAGAAGGAACCTGCGAGTCTGTTCATACCGAGGCCGGCCCGAGTGCGCGAGCCGAGCGGCCCGAGCGGCGCGAGCCGAGCGGCCCGAGTGCGCGAGCGGACATGACGTGTGGCTGTCGTAAAAACCCTATTTGTAAACAACCAGTCCTTTTAACTCGGGGCTGCGTCATAAACACGGCGCGCTTGGAAGACCACGATGTCATCTTCCTTCTGTCAGGTAAGTAGTTTATTGTTTTTAAAGATCGTTACGATCTAGGTTTACAGTCCGAGTGCGGAGAGAGTCCGTCAATCCACACTATGGACGCTGTTCATCAGCTAATACGCCATTGTTAGCCACATGCTTCAGCCCACGGTAGCCTGTGCTACCTGGGAGGTGAATACATGGTTGTTGAAAACCAGTTCAAGACGCTTAGCTCATCATTGAGGGACGCTACAATATAAATATAAACATGAATTTGATTTATGAATGCTTTAGATTAATAAGGAGTGTATTTCTCTACTATTACTCCACAATATCAGGTCAATTTGGTTTAATGTATAGTATGCACTATGACAATAATGTTTCCATGTTATGGAGTTGCGATTCATTTTATAAAACAATTGCTATTTTCTGTTTTTTAATCAAGGAGGATCCCAGTGAAGCTACAGGAGTTTCATTAACGTCAACAACTTGGACCGAACGGTTTGTTTTGCTTGATGAAGAGCAGGAAGGGCAGCCTGGAGAGAAAGAGAAGCCGGGTTGAGCCCACTACCATCATCCACGTACCACGAGGAAGATGAGGGAGAGAGATGATCCTACCATTAAAGAGGTACTTTTAAGTTACATACCAGAAACACCATTTTATATAATGTGCTAAATATACATTTTATTACATCCCCAAAGTACGCTTGCTGAAATACAAGTTTATATCACACTGAAAGAATTTTGATCAATCATGCTTCCCTGCTGTGATTGTTTAACTGGGAAAACAACTTTTTCCACAGGAAGGCAAGTAAATTTAAGGAATACATGTGCAAAGTTTTCCTCTGTTATGTATAATGATGACCCCCATCAAACATAATGTTAGCAATATTTACACCTTTTAATTTATACTGATTATTTCTGTCTACATGTGTGAATTTGCCTTCATTAGTTTCAGAAAAGAGCGATGATGTATCGGTCAGTGGGCGGCAGCACGAGACTCCGCAAACTAGTCTGTAAGCAAAGCAGACGAAGGCATCGAGGTTGCGGCCTGCCATCATTGTTATTTTTGCTTAAAGGGCCGAATATGTTTCATGCAGGAATATTAGCATTTCCCTTATATCTACCAAAACTGCTTGTTTCACAGACTGCAGTTTTGTTTTGATCCGATGTGGTGTGCAAATACAACCGTATCTGCAATGGGTTGTGGGGCATTAACATTTGTAACTCTAATTTTGTTTTGACAGACTGTGAAAAGAACGTTGAGAACATCACCACTCTACAGGAAGACACAGTCCAGTAATGGGTGTCAGAATTTCAGTAGTGAACGACAGGTACTGTGGAAAAATGTGTGTCATTGTTGTACAATGTCCTTTGACTCTGTTTACACAAGGTTAACACAAAAAGGTTTGATTGTAAACTGATATTGGTATGAATTCATGTTATTCTCCTCTTCACAAGAAACAAACAATCCAAATTACCTGCAGAAAGCCCTTGATGGACGCTTCAGCTGCATCGTCAGACTGGCCAGACAGCAAGATGCCAACTTTAATGCCAATTTATTTGTGTAACATTCTGTGACCAAATGTATAGATAACTTTTTGTAGATTGTAAAAAAGATAACCCATTTATTAAAAAAAAACTACACTAGAATTACCGCACTGCGTTGTATGACTCCGCTAACCAGTGCAATGTCCGTCTACATATTTCTACATATTTTCTCTCGTATAAATGACACTGTGTCTCTTGACAACTGAAACCATAAGATGAGGTCAGTGTGGCCTTGACCTTTTGACTTTAACACAAATACACAGTTAGACAATCCGAAAACATACAGTTATGCCAAAATATATTTTGTTTCACATTCTAGATGGCATAAGCAGAGACATCAACTCAGGAAAAATGTTTCTGTAGAAAAGAAAGCCCTGTACGTGTGTACGTATGTATACATACACACGTACAAACGCACTATTGAGACGTTTTGTTTTTTATCATATATTCTCAGGAAGGACTGATGCATTTACTGAGACGGGACGTGAGGGCCTACTCTGCGTGCTCAGAGTTCAAGCCCAGCAGGCTGCAGCGGTCCTGACATATTCCGGAACAGCAGCACAGTCTTTGGATGACTCCTCTGAAGATGAAACATGGCGAGGTACTTCTCCACTGATGAAGAACTGTGAGGGCTGTGATTAGCTACACTCTCTTGCTACAAGGCTACTCTTGCTACTCCCTGGCAGCCTTAGGAAGGCATTAGCTTGCTGTTGGGTAGCTGTTAGCTTCAGCATTTTTAGTTTTTAGCGGCCTGTGTGACGTTTATGTTTAAAACCAAAAAATCAGAGGGAACCATCTTCATAATTTAACACTATGGTTTGTTTGTGTGTCCTTCAGTTCTTCTCAAGAGAAGCAGTACAGGTGTGCCTCAGCTCCACGGTCCCTCCTGCAACCTCCACTCCTGATGCTAACCTCATGTCTCCATCACACCAAGCAGCAGACCTGGATTGACAGACCTTTCTCCAGAGCTGCCCCCTCCCTCTGAAACCCCCCTCTCCAAAACACTATTTGTGTAGTTTTTAAAGTATTTTTTGCATGAGAATTGTTGATCATAACATTTCCAGCAGATGCCTTAATGTAATGTTTGTGCACAATAAATTACATTGATCATAACATATTGGAATTTCCTTGCACTTCTACACCATGATATTGTCAGATAAGATGCTGATTACATTAAAGCAGTGAATGCTCTTCTTTAAGCAACATAAACACACAATGATCCAATGGATCGGAAGTAGAATGGGCACATTACATTCTGTAGAGAATGCCTCAGTAATTGAAGTCAGAAAATAACTTTCTTTATCTGAGGTTCCAGTCATTTATAGTCACAGCAAACCACACAGGTCTGGTTGTCTAGGGAAACCCATATCATATTGTTTAAGATGTGTAACATCAAGTTTGTGTATCAGTGCAAAATACATACCGTCATTAGTCAAGAGTTCACTCTCTTGTTTACACTAAATTTAGGTGACCCAGATGTTTCACAATGCAATCTGATAAGGTCTTATGAGAAACATTCTTAACATTAAAGAAATGAACACAGAGGCTAGCAATAGATGTTTGACTCAAATCAGTAGCTGGTAATCAGCAGCCTGACTTTTCCAAACACATTAATACCACAATGAATGAGGCAGGGATTATCTATCAGAAATCAACTATATCGTCACATTAGGTTTCTCTTGAGCTCATTGGAATTACCTTCACATTCCACTCACTGTCACCTGAACCATACTGTTGTTTCCGTATCTACAGTGACTTTTAGGAAAACATGTATAAAGCAATGTATAAACAATAATACATCTTATTTATATAGAGCTTTTCAAGAAGTGCAAGTACTTAACTGAGGGACAGCTTATACAAACAATATATATGTCTTAAATCCATGTGATGGGACAGCCTCTCACTTGGATGTAAACCAATTTTAAAACACATTTACTTATACTGGAGATCTTTTAAATTAATATCCCAGAAATGATTTCTGATGGAAAACCCCTGCCTCATTCATTGTAGTATTAACGTGTTTGAATAAGTCAGGCCGCTGATTATCAGCTACGGATTGAAGTCAAACATCTACTGCTATCCTCTGTGTTGATTTCTTTAATGTTAAGAATGTTTCTCATTTCACAATGCATCAGATGCATTGTGAAACATCTGGGTCACCTAAATTTAGTGTAAACAAGAGAGTGAACTCTTGACTAATGACGGTATGTATTTTGCACTGATACACAAACTTGATGTTACACATCTTAAACAATATGATATGGGTTTCCCTAGACAACCAGACCTGTGTGGTTTGCTGTGACTATAAATGACTGGAACCTCAGATAAAGAAAGTTATTTTCTGACTTCAATTACTGAGGCATTCTCTACAGAATGTAATGTGCCCATTCTACTTCCGATCCATTGGATCATTGTGTGTTTATGTTGCTTAAAGAAGAGCATTCACTGCTTTAATGTAATCAGCATCTTATCTGACAATATCATGGTGTAGAAGTGCAAGGAAATTCCAATATGTTATGATCAATGTAATTTATTGTGCACAAACATTACATTAAGGCATCTGCTGGAAATGTTATGATCAACAATTCTCATGCAAAAAATACTTTAAAAACTACACAAATAGTGTTTTGGAGAGGGGGGTTTCAGAGGGAGGGGGCAGCTCTGGAGAAAGGTCTGTCAATCCAGGTCTGCTGCTTGGTGTGATGGAGACATGAGGTTAGCATCAGGAGTGGAGGTTGCAGGAGGGACCGTGGAGCTGAGGCACACCTGTACTGCTTCTCTTGAGAAGAACTGAAGGACACACAAACAAACCATAGTGTTAAATTATGAAGATGGTTCCCTCTGATTTTTTGGTTTTAAACATAAACGTCACACAGGCCGCTAAAAACTAAAAATGCTGAAGCTAACAGCTACCCAACAGCAAGCTAATGCCTTCCTAAGGCTGCCAGGGAGTAGCAAGAGTAGCCTTGTAGCAAGAGAGTGTAGCTAATCACAGCCCTCACAGTTCTTCATCAGTGGAGAAGTACCTCGCCATGTTTCATCTTCAGAGGAGTCATCCAAAGACTGTGCTGCTGTTCCGGAATATGTCAGGACCGCTGCAGCCTGCTGGGCTTGAACTCTGAGCACGCAGAGTAGGCCCTCACGTCCCGTCTCAGTAAATGCATCAGTCCTTCCTGAGAATATATGATAAAAAACAAAACGTCTCAATAGTGCGTTTGTACGTGTGTATGTATACATACGTACACACGTACAGGGCTTTCTTTTCTACAGAAACATTTTTCCTGAGTTGATGTCTCTGCTTATGCCATCTAGAATGTGAAACAAAATATATTTTGGCATAACTGTATGTTTTCGGATTGTCTAACTGTGTATTTGTGTTAAAGTCAAAAGGTCAAGGCCACACTGACCTCATCTTATGGTTTCAGTTGTCAAGAGACACAGTGTCATTTATACGAGAGAAAATATGTAGAAATATGTAGACGGACATTGCACTGGTTAGCGGAGTCATACAACGCAGTGCGGTAATTCTAGTGTAGTTTTTTTTTAATAAATGGGTTATCTTTTTTACAATCTACAAAAAGTTATCTATACATTTGGTCACAGAATGTTACACAAATAAATTGGCATTAAAGTTGGCATCTTGCTGTCTGGCCAGTCTGACGATGCAGCTGAAGCGTCCATCAAGGGCTTTCTGCAGGTAATTTGGATTGTTTGTTTCTTGTGAAGAGGAGAATAACATGAATTCATACCAATATCAGTTTACAATCAAACCTTTTTGTGTTAACCTTGTGTAAACAGAGTCAAAGGACATTGTACAACAATGACACACATTTTTCCACAGTACCTGTCGTTCACTACTGAAATTCTGACACCCATTACTGGACTGTGTCTTCCTGTAGAGTGGTGATGTTCTCAACGTTCTTTTCACAGTCTGTCAAAACAAAATTAGAGTTACAAATGTTAATGCCCCACAACCCATTGCAGATACGGTTGTATTTGCACACCACATCGGATCAAAACAAAACTGCAGTCTGTGAAACAAGCAGTTTTGGTAGATATAAGGGAAATGCTAATATTCCTGCATGAAACATATTCGGCCCTTTAAGCAAAAATAACAATGATGGCAGGCCGCAACCTCGATGCCTTCGTCTGCTTTGCTTACAGACTAGTTTGCGGAGTCTCGTGCTGCCGCCCACTGACCGATACATCATCGCTCTTTTCTGAAACTAATGAAGGCAAATTCACACATGTAGACAGAAATAATCAGTATAAATTAAAAGGTGTAAATATTGCTAACATTATGTTTGATGGGGGTCATCATTATACATAACAGAGGAAAACTTTGCACATGTATTCCTTAAATTTACTTGCCTTCCTGTGGAAAAAGTTGTTTTCCCAGTTAAACAATCACAGCAGGGAAGCATGATTGATCAAAATTCTTTCAGTGTGATATAAACTTGTATTTCAGCAAGCGTACTTTGGGGATGTAATAAAATGTATATTTAGCACATTATATAAAATGGTGTTTCTGGTATGTAACTTAAAAGTACCTCTTTAATGGTAGGATCATCTCTCTCCCTCATCTTCCTCGTGGTACGTGGATGATGGTAGTGGGCTCAACCCGGCTTCTCTTTCTCTCCAGGCTGCCCTTCCTGCTCTTCATCAAGCAAAACAAACCGTTCGGTCCAAGTTGTTGACGTTAATGAAACTCCTGTAGCTTCACTGGGATCCTCCTTGATTAAAAAACAGAAAATAGCAATTGTTTTATAAAATGAATCGCAACTCCATAACATGGAAACATTATTGTCATAGTGCATACTATACATTAAACCAAATTGACCTGATATTGTGGAGTAATAGTAGAGAAATACACTCCTTATTAATCTAAAGCATTCATAAATCAAATTCATGTTTATATTTATATTGTAGCGTCCCTCAATGATGAGCTAAGCGTCTTGAACTGGTTTTCAACAACCATGTATTCACCTCCCAGGTAGCACAGGCTACCGTGGGCTGAAGCATGTGGCTAACAATGGCGTATTAGCTGATGAACAGCGTCCATAGTGTGGATTGACGGACTCTCTCCGCACTCGGACTGTAAACCTAGATCGTAACGATCTTTAAAAACAATAAACTACTTACCTGACAGAAGGAAGATGACATCGTGGTCTTCCAAGCGCGCCGTGTTTATGACGCAGCCCCGAGTTAAAAGGACTGGTTGTTTACAAATAGGGTTTTTACGACAGCCACACGTCATGTCCGCTCGCGCACTCGGGCCGCTCGGCTCGCGCCGCTCGGGCCGCTCGGCTCGCGCCGCTCGGGCCGCTCGGCTCGCGCACTCGGGCCGGCCTCGGTATGAACAGACTCGCAGGTTCCTTCTCATTAGAGATGTAATCTAGCCTCAAATATTGCTATTATATAACATGAATAACATTCACGATCACTGAAGGACACCACGCAGGGACTGTGATTTAAACACCACGCTGCGCCGTGGTGGCATGGCAACCGTCATAGCAACGATAAACACATGCGTGATAACTATTAAAATATTTATCATAAGCACGAACTGGCTGAAGACTGTGGAAGCAAAGAGCACATTTCTCAGTAGAAATGGTGTCAGAATGTATTTTTATGCCCAAACTAAGTTACAAAATTATATTTTTATCTGAAAAAACAAGGAATCTCCGCCATGTTTTCCTCTCCGCAGACGGGAGCTTGAGAGTCACGTGACGTGAGAACACGCCAATGCAAAACAATGGGAGGACTAAATGTTACCATCTCACAATCTGAGAGGCCAGATTGTGAGATGGTAACGTCGTTCCAAGTGGACCAACGTTGCCATTGAACGTTTTCTGATGAGACTGGGTTGATGTATCCGGTAATCCAACCCAAGTTGGGGTTTATTAAACAACATTTCTGGTGGCCTACCATCACCCAGGATACGCAGTACTTCGTCGCCGTCTGCGAGAGGTTTCCAGGATGTGGTGGAGTCGGAGGGTTATGGTCCCAATGAGCACGCCTGGAACTCTCGGCAGCTCATCCTTGACCCCACACTTCTCCGGGTCTTCTACTCTGCCCATCCTGACCGCCCATCCTGGTAGGATGAGTTGGGGGGGGGGGGGGGGGGGGGGGGGGGGTACTGTCATCGCCCGTCTGTGCCCCTCAACTTTGAGTTGAGTTCTCTTTTCTCTCTCCGTCTTTGTGAGAAAGGAGGAAGCTATTATATGAAATTCAGAAGACGAGCTGAGAGGAAAGACCCATTAGACGCCAGCAGCAAATAGAAACACTGCCGTAATCTTGAGTTCCCATTGCCGACTGAATGCTGCCCTTTATCAGAGTATAACTAGGAACATGCAAACATTTGGCGACACACACAGCTATGAGGAGGTGGTCTTTAAATTAGCCTGATAACAATCAAAGATTCAAAGATTTACTTTGATAGTTATGCTCCCATCAATTCATTTACACAAAAATAACCACATCTTGTTTGCTTGGAATAAAATGTAAACATATTCCGCGGTAACACCATTTTTTGTTTCAGATACTACAACCAAATGAGTTGTATCTGTCCCCTAATCCCCGTCCCTTTAGTTTCACAGCTTCACCTGTAAAATCAGGTTTCAAATCTGCAGGTTATCATTTTTATCCTGACCTGGTTTTACTCTCTATCTTTGCACCGTCTGTCCTCCTCTTCCTTCTCCTGCTCATCTGTCGACTTACTGTCCCGCTCACCTTCCCCTCCCCCCCGCAAAATGTATTAATATGAATTACAGATAGTTTAGGTTCTCCCAGCAGCCAAGGAGGCCGCTCTAAAATAAGCTGTGGTGGTGACAGAGCCAATGCGTTATGTTTGTCGCAGGCCTGGGGGGCTCTGGGGGCTGCTGGGTAGGGATAGTTGCGGAGGGTCCCTGGGGGCCCGCTGGCCTGGAAATGACACGGAGTGAAGGAAGAGCCCCCATACCCAAGAATCAGTCATCTCATCTGCAGGGGGAGAGGAGGAAGGACAAAGACGCATCGACACACCGCCGGGCACACACACACACACACACACACACACACACACACACACATACACACACACACACACACACACACTCACCATGGGAAATGCATGCATCCCATTTCTCTTTCACACACACCTGAATATAATATTTCATGTGTGATTTTTAAATATGGCTTTAGAGAGGGATTAATGCCGGGGATGATGCGGGCCAATTATGGTTTCAGGACATCAGGGGCAGTTCTTCAGAGCTGCCCAGCACAGGAGCACATTTATTCATACAGCTCACACATTTGCAGACATAGATGGTGGATTTTCAGCTTTTAAAGGCTCTCTTCGCCCAAATGACAGAAACATATCAGACTTTTCTTTTAACGTACCTCTCTGGTGTCTGTAGTCATGCAGGTCGCTTTGGGTTTAAGGGTCAATATGAAAGGTGGCTGTCAATTAGAAAAAAAAATTGTGGATTCATGGACTTTATGTTTAGTGAGAAACAATATTTCGCTCTCTTCACAGCAACACCGATTCAGGTCGGTTCACGGAAACTGGCGGTTATTGCTTGGGCTTGTCTCATCTATCTAGTAAATCATTCGTAATGCTCTGACACCTTTGCACCATAATGCCATGACGCCAAACACAAGCCATCAGAACTATATCAATAAATACAGTATAAAACTCAATAAATTATAAGGCATATTGCATTAATACAAAAGTGAACACAAAATGATTCCCAGCGCTGACATAAAACAAAGGGACATTTTACAGATTAAATAAATACCTCTTTGGCCGCTTGTCATGAAAAGAGGTTGAAAAAGTCACTTGAACGTTTTTTTGAGTCGTCATGAAGTCCATTTACTGTTCTTAAACTTCAGACATGAACTAAAATAGAAGCGCCTCATGGTTCACCTTGCGTTTTTCTGCAGTCACACAATGAACTTGGCTGCAGGGCACCACTACATTAGTTCATGGTAACAAATGTACAATATATACAACTAATGTATATGTCATTAAAATGTTTTAGTATTTTATGATCCCTATTACATGTTAAACATCAGATCTAAATGATATGATATAAATCATCTATATATTCAATTATTTATTGCGTGAATTTATTCTTTTGCTTAACAATTATTTATCAAATGTAATGTAACACCATCTATCAAAGCCCCCCAACCCCCCTCAGTAAGAGACTATAAAGATGCTTGTAATTATCTGGCCTCTATATGTTTGAGTTAAAGAGCTCGTAATCATGTTTCAGTCACACCCACTTCTGACACAGGATTGCAATAAAATCAATGGTTTACACAGCCCGATAATCATCACATCTCCACTGGGATGGGCTGGAAATAGCTGTGTTGGTATATCTTACCTACAACAAGGTCAATATCTGCCCCCCCATGATGACAGCTACCTGATCTGAAACTACACCGACAGTTTTTTGATGGGATGCTTTTTGAGAAACCACCATTAAAGCCCTGAGAGGTTTGTGCCAGTAGCACACAGGAAATACAATCCAGTGTCAAATGGGACGGACAGAATCCCCCAGGAGGGACACACAATACTGGGAGCCATCTATAGGGAGTTGGGAGGCCGAAATATGTGAAAATCAAGGGCTGTGAAAAGCTTTTTGTGACAACCCACAGTAAGGAGAGGCCTTTTTTTTCCTACCGAGCATGAATAAGTATGGCTGCAAGAAATAACTGCACATGGCCCAGTGTTACCTCCCGCCATTACAGCTGTGAAATTGCCCCCTGTGAGTTTCCTCCGAGGTGCATGACGATGGGACGGCAAAATGTCAACTCCTCGTTCCTCCTGTAAATATTTAAGAAAACTGTGACTAAGAGGAGAAGTCCTCAGAGAAGGAGGAAAATAAATACAGCAAGGGGAGGGGGGGGGGCAGAGTTAGTGTTAGTGTTCATGTAACATTTCCCCTGATGCTTCATCTTAATTACCGCCGTGCAAGCCATGCAAATCCGATTGACCGTTTATGCCAGGAAATTCATAACCACAGTGAGATATTAATTACTCCGGCAGGATTCGTGCTATATTTGATATGCGCGAGGCATCGTGGCCATTACATGCCTCGTGTCTCCGCCTCAGCCCTGCTTGTCAGAGGTAATCAAATCTAAACGTTGACAACAACACATTCGGCAATCAATAAGAGATGGGAGGGATCCTTTTGATGGTGGAGTTCTAATCTCCTCTCTCTTGTGTGTCTTTATCTGTGCCAATATCCTGTTAGCATCTCTCACACGCAACTGTATTAATTTCTCTCCAACGCTGCTCATTTGGTTTCCTCCTTTAAAGCACGGCGTTTTATGTCCCATTGTTCAAAGAGCCATTATTAAATTGCGGTCAAGCCAGCCGACACAGAAATTCTACTGCACTCATATACCGACACTTATGGTTAACACATCCAAACCGCCCAGAAAGGGGACGGCAACGGAGTACTCGAAGTTAGAGGAAGAACATATGTGGGAATACATCCGGTTTTCAGAATAAACTGTTGACATGAAGCCTATACAAAATGCATACTTGAAAAATAATTTCTTGGATTACATTTTGACAGTATCAATTATGAGATTTTACTAAATAAGTCACACATTTTTAGCTTCAAGTAGCTAATTTCTGGATACTTCAAAGTACTGTAAAAACACTTTGCTCCATAAGTTCGGAGAGAGACTCATATGTCTGTTTTCAGGACCTCTCTGACTACCTACATACTGAATATTGAACTTATTTACTTTAAAGATTAAGAGATTTGTCAAAGTAAAGTCCAACATGTGTACAATCAAATCAGTTCATTTCTGGATAATTCAAAGTACTACAAGAAAGCTTTGCTCAATAAGTTCAGAGATAGACAGATACATGTATGCCTGTGTTCAGGAGCTCTCTGACTACCTACATACTGAAGATCAAACATTTTTACTGTATAGAATTGGAGATTTTTCAAAGTAAAGTCCAACATTTTCACTGTGGAATAGATCATTTCAGGATACCTCAAAGTACTGTAAAAACACTCTGCTCAATAAGTTTGGAGAGATACTGATATGCCTGTGTTCAGGATCTCTCTGACTAACTACATATCGAAGATCAAACATTTTTACTGTATACATTAAGAGATTTGTCAAAGTAAAGTCCAAGGGTACAATCAAATCAGTTCATTTCTGGATATTTTAAGGTACTATAAAAAACACTTTGCTCAATAAATTAAAGAGACTGATATGCTTGTGTTCAGGACCTCTCTGACTACCTACATACTGAATATAAAACATTTGTACTGTAGGGGAGAGCGGGGTAATGTGGGACATTTTTTACAGTTGCTCCCCTCTAGGCGAGCTAAACTGATATATCAGTAAAATGTACACATTTCCCATTAATTCAGGATGTTTTCTAGCAATGGAAATGATCAGAATGTCTCTTTAAAAAAGTGGTCTTGTGTCGGGGTAAAGTGGTCCACTTACTTTTTCCACTTTAAAACTACCATAGTTAAAATCCCGACAGCTAGATTGACAACCACTAATATCGGACTGGTAACAGAATCATGGGGATTAGTCACTTAAGCACATTTATGATTATTATGATTCATGTGATCTCTTGCACACCCTAGCTTACCTGCACATTGTTTCTCTGTCCAATTGGCAGGGACAGGGATATTGTTTTCTCTGCGTATTCAAATGCCAGTTCACGGCACTTAACTGGAGCAAGGCCATGGAACTGGTCAGCTAGTTGTTTCAAGTGTTTGGCAAGCTCCTCCTCTATCTCATCTGTGAATATTCTCTTTGCCTCAGCTACTGCACCCCAGGCTACTGATTTTACTTTCCCTTTCTCTTTTTTCTTTATGAATCTTTTGAGGGTTGTCTTATCAATATTTCTATCCTTCCAGCTTTTCTTAAGGACTTCTTTCCTTGCATGACCTCAGCGGCTGCACTCTCCATCTCTGTGAGGGGTGTTTGGACCCAGGTTGTCTTCCTGGTGTATAGTTTCTTGGCATGATGGCTTTTCTACAATGTTTATGACATTAAAAATAAAACATATATAATGTAATATAACACTAAAATATGTTTAAGAATAAACTTAACTTGTGCATAATGGTGGGGTAAAGTGAGAGACTGTCCCACTTTACCCCACAGCATTTGTCCCACTTTACCCCGAAGCCACAATTTTAGAAAAACAACATCTCTTATCAATTCAGGCTAATCTTCAGCTAGCATCAATCACATGGTTTTATATGTTGGAGGTTCACCAACATGTATGATGTAATTTTTTCTACCTAGATACCGAATATCAAAAAATGTTACTCTATAGATTTGGACATTTTTCAGTGTGAAGTCCAACATTTTCACTGTGGAATAGATAATTTCAGGATACTTCAAAGTACTGTAAAAATATCTTAATCTATAGAGTAAAAATGTTTGATCTTCAGTATGCAGGTAGTCAGAGAGGTCCTGAACACAGGCATATCAGTCTCTCTCTGAACTTATTGAGCAAAGTGTTTTTATAGTACTTTGAATTACCCAGAAATGAACTGATTTGATTGTACACATTTTGGACTTTACTTTGAAAAATCTCCAAGTATATCCAGTAAAAATCGTTGATATTCATGTATGCGTAGTCAGAGAGGTCCTGAACACAGGCATATCAGTCTCTCTCTGAACTCATTGAGCTAAGAGTTTTTACAGTACTTTGAAGTATCCAGAAATTATCTATTCCACAGTGAAAATGTTGGACTTTACTTTGAAAAATCTCTTAATCTATACAGTAAAAATGTTTGATATCCAGTATGTAGGTAGTCAGAGAGGTCCTTAACACAGGCATATCAGTCTCTCTGTGAACTTATTGAGCAATTTGTTTTTATAGTACTTTGAAATATCCAGAAATGAACTGATTTGATTGTACACATGTCGGACTTTTACTTTGAAAAATCTCTAAATTGATACAGTCAAAATGCTATTCATAAAAATGATACGTGAAACGATATATACTTCTTGTGAATATAATCCAATCCATTTCATTTCCAATTATGCATTTTGTATATGCTCCATGTCAACAGTTAATTTAGAAAAAAACGCTTTGGATGCGTTTACCATAAATGTCAGTATATGCGCGCAGTAGAATTTCTGTGTCGGCTGATTTGACCACAGAGACGCGAGTGTCTGCTGGTTTGACCGCAGTTAGATTAAGTGGAGTCAAAGCCGGATCAACTATCTGCTGTATGTGAGGAAGAGGAGCTAAATGCGCCTCGCTGTGACGTAAGCGTAATGTCCCCAGCAAAGCGTGATTCAGAGAGTGGGATGAATGGGAAGCGTGAGAAGGAGGAAACTAAATGAAAACAGACAGAAGATGAGGGATGGAGGCTGTATCTTCATCAGTGGGGCAACACTGACCTCTGCTGGCGAGCTCAACCCCCTGGTCAGCGCTCGCACACCAACGCTGGCTTCAAAATTGCTTGCCTAAATCACCCTCCACGTGAATGAGAGGGAACATTGATCAAGCGCGTTGAGAAGCAGAAAAAAGAAGAGAAAAGAAAAACATAAAGCACTGTGCCAATTACTGGCCCGGCTTCTGTGTTGCTCTTCTAAAAATGTAATCAATCACCCGCTCCAATGTGGGCCACCCACAACGTGGTCCCCAGTTTAACGCCCCGCAGCTCCAGCCACAGGGAAAAGAAACACCGTGGGGCGAGGTAGCAGGGCACGTGTGTTCGTGACAGTGCTACAGTGCACACCTTGAACTTCAAGAGAAGAGTCAGAGTCAGACAGGATCTCACTGTCAGTCAGTGAGACCACCCCCCCACACCCCCAAAAAAGAAAGAGAGGACACGTTCATCTCTCTCCAGGCTCCTCTGGCGTGGCTCCATGCAGCTTCTCGTACGGGCACTGGTGATGCCAACTCGAGCTGACGGCAGAGGGGTGGGGGGTGTTACACCAGGGGTCCTACCAGGCCGGGGGGGGGGGCAAAAAGAAAGTTTAAAGAATCGGAACCAGCTCATGCGCAAGAGAAGATTTCGGAGCCATACACCCCTCTGCGTGTCTCCGTGTGAGTGTGTGTGTGTGTGTGTGTGCGTGCATGTGCCTGTATTCCTGTCTAGCACTCATCCTCGACTAATGATGTACTGGAATGCACGGGCGTAGCTGCGTAGCCGTTCACAGGGCTGGCACGTGTTAATGGACCTGGCACCCCGCGCCCACGGTAAAGTGAGACATCCAGCTGGCTTGGAGGTGCGCACCCAGTCAGCACAGAACAGATGCCACTCATGCGTGGCGGCCAAAGTGACCCAGCAATCAGCTGGCTAAGCACCTAAGAAAATCCCAGCAAGCTAGAAGCGAGAGGCGTGAAGGGTCCACTGAGTGACAGCCCAGCGGGGAGCCTCGCCACAGTGGCCGCGGCTCTCTTTGTCCTTTTCCTGCTCTTGCCTGTGTTTGGTGCTGACCCTCACTCAGTCCCTCCGTCTCTCTTCACTTGTTTCTTCCTACCTGCAGTCTTTGCACCAGGACACGAAGCCAGCACAAGTTGATCAACGTCGGTCACGCATGTGACCCTTGTAGAGCACAGCCCATCCTGATCTTCCTGTACTTGTTTCATTGTGTATCTGGTTTTCAATCCCTCTGAATCTGTATTGATGTGAATCTGCACAACAAATTAACCCTCAGGCACCGATGAAGCGCCCTTGCACCTTCAACACAGACCCTTCCCTTCATCTCTGCTTCATCGTCTTTTTCTTTTCTAATTTCAACCACTCATTCAGTACTTCAGTTCCTCTGGCTTTTATTTTTACATCACACAAAACAAATTTGCTTTATTTTAGTTTCTGTCCCACCATCCTGTCGTTGGGTAGCACTGGTGTGTGTGTGTGTGTGTGTGTGTGTGTGTGTGCGTGTGTATGTGTGTGTATAGGACCTTAATCTGTTTACAGAGTAACTTTATGGAGAATTGTCTTCCTTATGAGGACAAAAACAGGTCCCTATATAGTCCTAAACATTTTTTTTTAACCCAAATCTTTTTAAGGGTTGGGTTAAGTTTACGTTCAGGTTTAGGTTAACGTTAAGTCAGGGTTAAGCAAGTAGTTGCTGTGGTTAAGGTTAGAGTTATTGTAATGTCCTCTGAAGTCACAGACAGAGAGTGTGTGTGTGTGTGTGTGTGTGTGTGTGTGTGTGTGTGTGTGTGTGTGTGTGTGTGTGTGTGTAAGCGCCCATATGTGTGTGGGGCTTCTAGCTGATGCACTCTATGACATATTGAGGTAATAAAAAGCTCCTCCGCGGGGATGGCGATGGCCCACTAATTAAACACCCCCTATGCGACCTTATTGCAGGCGCCAGTTGCCATAGAACCCAACAACATCCACTGCGGCCTGCGTCAAACTGCATCTCCTGTCTCTGAATCATAGGATAGTGTGGTTGTGTGTGTGTGTGTGTGTTTGGGGGGGACAAAGGGAAGGATGTGAAGCTGCAAGGTCATTACCTCAGAAAGACGAATTACACTGCACCCACACGATAATCCCCTTGCACAGGACGGAGGCATTGACTTGCAAGACAGACTTGTTTTCACGGCTGGGTAAAAACATTTCATCTGACAGCGTTACAACAGTTTGCTCGTGAACCATCCGCTAAAGCAGCGCACTATTCAGACAGAGGGCAGTTTCAGTTCCTTCCACAGTCTCAAGAGAAGAAAAACACCATATGCACAACTTCTGTGCAGATATTTAATACTGTACCTTCATTGACTGGGTGCTTTATTAATGAGATTATATTCACCTCAAGGGCAAAACTCTGCTCCAACACGAATAGAGAGCTCTCCCGAAATGGTGTCATGACACCAAAGTATAACATGGAAAGAGATACGAGAAATAAAAAGAAAAACTAAGATCTGATTTAGAAATGCACAACCCAACAAAAGCTTCATTAAACATTATTTTATCTTTTCTTTTCCCCAAAAACACAATATGAAAGACATCACTGAACTCAACTTCACCGTTCAATTAGAACTGATCTGTCGTTGTTTTTTTTTGTCTGATAGGGACAGTGCTCACATGTCAACAGACAAAACACTTCAGAAGAGCCAGAGTTAGCTGTATATGCTCATTTCCATCAGTTATTACAAGGCAAACTCAAGTAAAATAAAATGACCTATAATTAAAAATAAATCTTTAGTTAGGTCATGTGCATTAAACATAGCATCCACACTAGCTGTACAACGTTGACAAAAGTGAAGGAGATTTTGATGTGAATTCTTTCTGTGTGAAGTTTGCATCTTCATCCAGTTGTTTTGCTACTAAATTTAAAATTATATTGCAATAATTATTGATATCTATCTGAAACCCTACTCAACCAACAATGCATTTGTCATAGTCCAGGTGCAGCACAGAGTATTAACAACGTTTCTATAACTGCAATAACTGTGTGAGTGGGAGTGTGTGTGTGTGTGTGTGTGTGTGTGTGTGTGTGTAGGGTCAGGCCTCCTGAAGGAAGGTGTCCTCTGATTTGGTCCGCTGTGGGGCGGGGGGTCAGAGCGACAGACGACTCAGCACCTGTCAGCGGCCGAGTCCGACTCATCAGTCACCACCTCCATATGCTGCCCATTAAAACGAGACGTGTGGGCACCGGGCTGGCAGAGTCCACACACCTAGTGACCCTCTCCACATCTGTTGACAAAAACCTTAAACACATGCAGCGTGGAGCGGGGGGAGAGGACAGGCAACAGGGGGAGGAAAGCAAAGAGGAACAGCAGCCATGTTTACAGTAGATAATTCACTTTTCTGCTTATTAAAGTCAGCAAGCAAACACACCTCCTCTCATCATCAGTTACATTATGATACAATACACAACCGTATTTTTTTGCTTTAATTAATCCCATGAAACAACCAAGACCTGCAAATTTGTGACATTCCTACACTGTGTATAGCACTCAGCCTAATTCAAACCCATAAATCTGTACTGTATAGGCTTCAAATGCAAACATCTATCTTTTTTAAGAAAATTATATTTTTGGGACTTTGGTTGAATAAGTGCTATTGAGTATTTGTGGCAGCAGACTAGTATGTGAAGGAATAAATTAGAATACCCATGTTCATTATAAAGAAGGACCTTGTCACGCAGGCCAATAGACTCCCTGATGAGTTTTTGTGTTGTTTTGGGGGAACAGATATTTACATCATAGAATAACTGACTGTGTCCATACTGAGCAGACTTTAAACACTTTATAACAATAAATAAAAAAGATAAAGCGTCGCAACATACAATGGAGATAAATGACTTTGTTACTGCGAGTAGTACTCTACTTTTACAGTTACAATAAAAGCAAATGCCTCTCCCCCTGTTACATTTAGTTGGGGTTCCTTACTATTTATGTGGTGATTTATATACATTTATTATAGTTAATTTGTATACAGTATATATTAATAATGTATATATATATATATATATATATATATATATATGTTCATGAATAGTAGTTTGTCTTTCTTGAAGAAAATTGTACTTTCTTGATTCTTGTTGTTCTGGGTTTGTACCTTTATGGTTGAATGCACTTATTTTTAAGTCGCTTTGGATAACAGCGTCAGCTAAATGTTATGTAATGTTGTAGTTTTGCTGCAGTGACAGTCAATGATCAGTCCCCGTGAAGCCTACAGCAGATTCTCAGGATTTGTCTGAGAAACAGATGTCAATGTCAGAGAGTGTTGTCAGAGAGCGCACTCCTCCGACAGGGCTCATTGACCACTTCATGCAGATGCAGGTCATGAGATCAAGAGTATATTCCATGTATAGAGAAGTTGTCTGTAAACTGTTTACATCAAACACAGGAAAAATATCCATTCTCTGAAATAGTTGAAAGGAATGTTTCTTACCTTACAGAAATGAATGAAGATCCTCCCCTTAAATTAATTAATTCATTTAATTAATTAATTCAGTAAATCTGCACAAAGGTTCTGCTCATAGACATTAGCATTCTTGCAAATGCTTGATTTTTTTCATTAATATAAAAAAAAAGGCCCATGTCCACGTCACATCTTTCCACAAAATTGTGCGATAATCCATCCAGTAGTTTTTCGGTAACCCTGCTATCAATCCAAAAACAAAATTAAAAAAACAGACAAACGCAGATGAAAACATAACCTCCTCAGCAGATACATGTTAAAAGGCTGGTAGGCAGAGCAACGCAGGGTATATGTGAGGGCAGCTTGAGAGAAGGAGTTGAGAGTTAACAGTGAAAGAAAATCCGTCAATCGCACTAGTGTGAAAGGTAACTCAACAAGTGCAATT
Organism: Pleuronectes platessa; assembly: GCF_947347685.1. Lineage (NCBI taxonomy): Eukaryota > Metazoa > Chordata > Actinopteri > Pleuronectiformes > Pleuronectidae > Pleuronectes > Pleuronectes platessa. Next base: position 21,490,239 of record NC_070627.1, on the reverse strand, counting down.
GGGTGCAAGGCCTCTTGTGAATGTATCCATGTGTGTTTGCGTATGCGCGAGCAATAGCTAGCATATCTCTGCTGAAGCCTAATGTGCCTGTGTGTTTTTAGTATGTGTGTGTAGAGTGTGAGGCTGCTTGAGTGTGTAAAAGAAATGCAGAGGGCATTCTCTTCAAACACACGGTATTCAAAGAGCAGGGAGTTTCAAAAGGAGACAGCACTGAGGGCAGTGGGGTTTGAACTGTGTTTGTGAAAAGCAGTCTGCCTTTTAATGAAAAAGAAAAAAAGGAATTCCTGAAGTGCATTTGCCGAGTTTTCTTGAGGAAGTGGCGGAGCCAGACAGACAGGGAGAAAGGCAGTCTACTGACCAATCAGAGAGCGATGAAAGAGAGGAGGGAGTCGGGGACTGGAAGGCGGAAAGGAAAGACAGGGGGAAGAGAAAGAGCAGGACACATAGAGGAAGAACATTGGCCCGGGGCGCTGTTACGTGCTGCGCCTCCTTTCTCCCCTTTCTTCGGCGGGAGGAAAGAAAATGAGAGGAGTCGAAAAAAAGAACAAAAACCCACTTACCATGCGTACCTATGGGAGAGCTGAAGCCGGCGGTGCCCCATATAGCTGTAACAATCTGACCTCGGCGCGGCAGGAGTGATGGCTAGTGAATTACCATGTCAGTGGCCCGGTGCCCCGTCATGCCAGCTCCCTCACACACACATAATAAACACACTCCATCACCTGTTTGTCTCAACCATACCACCCAAAGAGAGCATATTAATTATAGATGTACGTTAAATTACTTTCATTACCTCCCCTTGCTCAGTGGACGGGATAGAGACGGGGATGATGGATGGAAAGCGGTTCACTATAACTCCCCCATGTAGTAAATGGCCCTTCTCTTTCTTTCTCTAACCCTGTCGTTCTTGATTTTGCACCAATTCCTCCTTGTTTCGTGGCTCTCGTTCTCCTTTTTGTCTCTTCCCCGCATGCAACCCTGCTTCATGGCCTCCTGTGGAAAGTTATGACATGTATGACTATACATTTGATTTAATATTCTATAGAAAACAAATATTACCTTGTTGGTTTGAAGGTGTTGTGACATTTACTGTGTAAGCCCTCTTTGATGAACCTTTGCTGGACTGGTAATACTGGGTCTCCAGTGGGAATCACATGACACCTGACATCTACAAGTTCTAATGAAGACATCTCTAATGTGGAAATAGCACAACTCGGGTGTTATCTAGCATTATCCCTCAGTGTTCTCCCTGAGCAAACAACAGAGCAACACATCTCGTCGACAAATCTAAAGGCCACCGCAGGATCCTCAGTGCGTGTGTGTGTGTGTGTGTGTGTACGTGTGTGCACACTTGTCCTCACTTCACCGTGCTCTAAAGTTTGATCCCACTCCGGCGACAGAAGCATTACATCGGTAGCCTGTGCTTGCTCAACACCCCGGGCCCATCTAATCTCTGCTGCTCTGAAACATCCCATTCAATTTCTTCTGCTGATAGATACCAGTGCTCTTTGAGCCCTCTGGGAGCACAATCCTTCCTCCCCGCTTGTCTAAGAATCTTCGCTTGTGTAAGACCACTCCAGATTCATCAGGTCAGCCCCCTACTGTAAACAAGCCGAGCTCTGACTCACCCAAATCTAAAGGTCAGGAGAAGGGCTGATAATCAACATCCACACGGCGCTCTCCTGTCCGCACTCGCTCTGTTAAGGTAGAGGCTGCTGAACACAAAAAAAAAAAAATTTGTTCACAGGGCACAAGCTGGGATGTTTTCATGAAGATTGATACCCAATTACAATCAGGCTCCTGAAGTTGGGTACTTGTTTAACACCAGCTGACAGTTAACTGAGAGCTGTCAATTACTGCTGATACATGGTGATACATTCTAATTGTAGTCCTCATTAAGAGGTGAGTCTCACTCTCTCTCTCTCTCTCACACACACACACACACAATTAAATTACATTTTGCAGCAGAGTCAGCAAACAACCTCTGAACTGAGCGTCTATCTGACTGCATGAGGCGTCTTTAGCAAGGCGCCCAAAACCAAACGGTAAGAGCTGTGGACGCCACAGGGAGCATTTCTCTACTGAGGAGGCTCTTGTTAACCTTTAAACAGAAAAAAACATACATGCGACATGACATAACCAACATTACTGTAACTACCCGTAGGCATGTTATTCATAATTCTATTTTTTGTTTGTGCTACACTATTCTTCAACCAGCACTGCCAAGTCACCCGACCACCTCCAAGGCCCTCTGGAGACCCAGATGTCTTCTTTAGCATTGAGCATGGAGGACGCGGTCATGAGGGTCCGCAGGAACACACATTATGGGGAGGGCAGCCTGCAGAGGAGGGTCAGCAGGCCAGAGGGAGGCAGGGGGTGAGCGAGAAATATAATAATGATAAACAGATTCCCAGCCGCAGCAGCACCCATCACCTCGTCTCAGGGGTACCTTTCCACCTTGTCATGTCCAAAGACCTTGCATAATACAAAGCTAAGGGACAGTAGATGGCAAAAAAAAGTGTGTATGTGTGTTTGCCCGTGCATTTCTAATTTATTGGCCCACTGATTTGCTGATGTGTGTCAGACTCCATGCAGCTCGGGGCACTAGCCTGGAACATTTGGGCCTTGCTTCATTAGGTGCTCACGCCCTTAAGCTGCTGACATTTCCAAACTTGTTTCCCAGTCTTCTAATTGTCGTGAAAAATTGTCGTGGAGGTTGTGTGGTAGATTGTGATTTGAGGGATTTCCTCAGGTCAGAGTTTCACTTGCGTCGATGCCTTTCATTTGATGAAATGTTTTCTTATTACACACTTCAGTACTGAATGTAAAATAAATTGACAGTAAATAAAGAAGGATAAACATCTATGTCTTTAATGGCAGGTAAAACATTTCATGAACAAAATGTATTGCTGATTTTATAAGGTACACACTTCCAAGTACAAAAGATCTGGTGCCAGTCCTATGAAGTTACCACAACAACAGTTAAAGTGCCCACATTCTGACCATTGACTGGTTCATGTATCTCCCTCTGTCTGAGACAGATCTTAGTTCTGGGCCTTCCTCCCAAAAAGCTTAATACTGTAGCAATGTCGGTTCTCGTGAACCAGCTGAGAGACCAAACAACTTGAGCAGGACATTTCACAGTTTGTATTTTGTAGCCCTTATATTTCTCATGTAACATAAGAACTTTGTAACATCTATATCAGAGGGAAAACTGCCTGGAGGTGGAAATCTTATGATGACGCAGACGCTTTATGAAAAAAAAAAAAGGAAAAAATGCAAACAAGACATTTCAGGAGGTTCGTGTACAGCATTTTTTCTGTTGGAGCAGAACTTTTATGTTCAGATAAAAGCTGTTTGACCAACTAAAAAGGAAAAGCATGAGGAACATAATATGCGCGCTTACATATTTTTATAGAGGGATACGATTTTGATACAAACGGTGAAGAATAACAGGAAACAAAAGCAGACATGTGCGCTCATGACCATGTGACAGAACAACTCCTGCATTTCATTAACTCAGATTTACCCTCACATAATGAGGCTAGCTGCCTTTATTAGCCACAGTCATTCAATGTAATACAGTGAAGCCAAAGGAATACAGCACATACACAATCCAGTGGTAGCAATAAAGAGCAGTGGTAAGAAAGAGGCAGTGTGTCCTCTGCACACACTGCTATTCCTTAAAATGACCTCTAAGGTGCAAACAAACAAATGGACAACAGTAGGTGGATGGTTCACTCGGCCGAGACAGTGAGACAGTACTTTTTACATTAAGCTGGTTCATACCTTCTCACTGTCAAGTCAAGACCTCCCCAAGAAAAAGCATGTCTACAGTCAGCTGTTCTCATCATCCCTCACCAACCTGTTGACATGGAGGTAGGTTCTAAACGTAAATGAAGCAATTTTTGTGTATGAGCCAATGACTGTATACAAAGATGGACGACATGACATACAAAAAGTGAACCCAAAACACACTTTCTCCCCCTGGTGGTTAGAATAGCCTTTAAACCATGACTCCTCCATGTTAGCAGATTGGACATAAACCAAACAAAAAAGTTCAAGAACATGTTAAATTTCTCTCAAACATGGTTTCTGTCAGTTTGGGTATTTCTTACCACTGTGATGTTTGCTCAGGTGTTCATCATTATCCGTGGTTGCTTGGCTTCAGTTTTGAACAGTGGGAGGAAATATAGACCTGCCCTCAATCTATATTTGGCCATAAGTATGAACAGGGACATTATCTTCCCTTGTTGTTAATTGTTTTATAAATAACTATTGTAATGTGGTCATATTTGCTGCTAAAAACGATCACCAAAACTTTTCTAACTGCTTTTTCATACAGCTGAATGAGGTATGACAGGATGATTGTCGTTAAAAATAAAAAAAATAAAATGACTTAAATCAGTTTAAGAAACAGAATCCTTCAAAAATGTTTATAATTCATTCTTTCAGTTTCAGGTAGACTTTATAAAAAGTTTCCAAGATTTATTTTTAAAAGTATCTAGATTTAGACTCCATTGAAAGTGATAGGAGCTTCCTGCAGAACTTGCAACTGATTTAGTTAATACTGGTGAGTGGATTAAATTCTAAGTTAAAACAATCGATGGAGAGTTGCCAATGACACTCCTAGAGAAACCAGACCAGCAAGAAATGTTACGCCACAGTAATGACTAGGCTATTTGGGCATTGCCAGACCGCTTCGATTTTCAAGGGGTGTTATCACTGGTGGCGGATCAGACATACATCCAATCAGAGTAACAAACGTGTATCAGAGTAACAAAAATATGTAAACAGACAACGGCGAACAGCAGTTGTTTTTCTTTTGTTGTTGTTTGTTGAATAATGTCTCTAGTGGATTCAACAGTAGTAGCCATCTCTTTGTTAGCGTAAATGCTCGTGTCACTCTTTGTATCAAACCTGCCACATTTTAGATAAATTGTTGTGGTTGGCTCGATCAGTTTCAGGACAGATGGAAATCAGTCTGAATTGGGGGGGAGGGGGGGCTCATCTGTTTAATTAATATGAGCCTGCTGATTGGTCTGGTTTCCAGGCTGTATCTACATCCATAGTTACACCTTTTTTCCAAGTGTTGGCTGCACCAGAGAAGGTGCTTAGGTGCTTAGGGAATGCAATGGTCTATCAAAGAGAAAAGGTTGCAGAGGTCAAGCTCATGTAACAGAGTTGAGTGTGAAACCGAGCTTTCATTTCCAGCAGGCTCTGTGGATGCAGCATAGGTTTAACAAGAAGGTGTTGTAATGTTTCTTTCATTACAAATAAAGAAACCGGCAGAAGGACTGAATGTTGTGTGGGGGGATGATTTTCTGCCTTTTCATCTTTACTAGTCTACGTTGTTTTGATATAATAAAAAATTCACTATATAGCCCAAAGGCCTCTGGGAGCTACCGCTACACATGTTTTTATTGGTCCTCTATTGGCAGCACAAAATTTGTATTTCCTCACTTAGAGAAAACAAAATGGTACAGGGTCAACCTGTCCACTCCAGCAGCACTATACTTATGACCCCCTAGAATCCAGGTTGAACAAGGGGCATACATTTAATTTGGTGGATTTCTGTGGATTCACCTCTTCAGTAGAGGGCTCAGTTCCTTCCATCAATATCTCAGGTTTACGTTATATCTGTGCCTCTGAGAGGCTCACCTGCTCCTGGTTCTCTGAGGGGTTTTCTTTCTGCTCCCTGTCCTTTTCCGTCTTCTCTTTATCTAGCATGTGGTAGTTGTAGATGTTTGTCACGAAGAGAAAGAGTCCGCCGGCCACGATCACTGAGCCGCACATGAAGAAAAGGTACTTGTAGTCACCGCAGATGTCCCTCAGTAAACCTGTGTGGAGAAATTATGATATTTCAAACTCCTGGTCCATCATGACAAGCAAAAGACAATATGTCACTGAATAGTATCTTCATTTGACCAACTTGACATGTTCGGTGAGGACGAGCAAGACCAAACTCAGATTTGGCTTATGTGTGAAAGAGAGAGAGCGTGAAGTGGAGCCAGACTGACAAGAGCCGTGTCAGAAACGACAGAGGGCCATTACACCCTTCCTGGCTCTCACTGCAACTCTGGGAAAGCTATTTGGACGACTGCTACCAAAACGAATCAGAGGAGAGGCCCATTCTGAGAGCCATAAATACCGAGACCAGGTCTGCAGACAAGTGACAAATGCTGTGTAGATCAGACGTAAGCTTCCAGGTTTTCAGAGACTTAACTGCATCCTCCCCGACCCCCAAACACTGACTCACCTCCAGATATGGATCGATGGCCGAGTGTTGCCATCTCTCTGAATCTATGATGGTCTGTGTGTTCAGGTCAATTAAAATCCCCATTTATACCATTTCAGAACATAATTAAATGAGAAATTGTCATCAGGCTCACATCTTTATGGAAGCTGGTTGTGGTAAAATGAACATGCATAGCGAATTGTTAAGCAAAACTGTTTTAATTAGAACCAAAAATGTGTGTGATGAAGTAGCCAGCTGGACTTTAATGAGTAGATGGTTGTCTGGATGAAAGCCAGTTTCTGCTTCCCAAAGGTTTTCATGATGAAAAGCTGGAGGAAAACGTGAAGCTGCACACCTTTAGTGAGCATGAATATTAGCATTTTTGCCATAAATTGTGTTTTTAAACATCAAATGGCTCGAAGTATCACACTCCTTTGCTTTTTCGTTCCTTTAGATCTACAGTGATCTCATAAATGACCTTTCTGGAATGGAACTGACAGAAATCGATGAGAGAATCCCTTTTATCATATATTATATAAAGATGAAGTCTCTTCCTGACAGAGGCAGTCAGCCAGCCAATTTGGGAAGCGGATATGTTATTGCGCTTCTGATGAGGTCAGGAGGTGTTCCTGTAGTGAGACACTTGCTCCTGCTAATCAGAGACCGGGGTTTATTCAACTGCATAATTTGAAAATAAAAAAACAGTGTCCAGTTTTTCAGTGTGGAGGAAGTGCTTAACATTGTACTTAAATTAAAGTACACATAAATAGACAAAGATGTCCTCAAGTATATGTTAAAGTACTGCTTTAAGTTTTCCACTTGAGAAAAAGTAAGTACTTGCTTTTAGTATATTTAAAGTATTAAAAGTAAAAGTAACTTGCCAAGCATAGCCTGCTCCCTAATGCAATTATCTGTGATCTACTACATCATTAGGGCTCGTATGTGTGATGATGCTGCTGCTGCGATTTGCTCTCGTTAAAAGGAGGCGGAGTCTTATGTTTTCGCCCCCCTTTGATTGAATCAATTCTCCTTTCATCATTGATGACTTCTAAAAATCTTAAAAGATGTAACTCTGTGTCTTGTAGAAAATGTAGTAGCAAGCACAGACATTTGCTGATGTATGTAGAAGAGTAGAAGTGAAAATTACCTGAAGATAAATCTACTTGAGTACAGCAGATACCTGAAAAATGTACTTAGGTGTAACTAAGTAAATGTACTTTGTTAGATGCCACCACTGCAATTTATTTTCACCTCATCAGCAAACTTCAGCTTTTGTTCTGACTGCTGAGAGTTTTACCTAACATTGTAAGAGGCACCTTTATTGCGTACCATACAATCGATTAATTTTATAGGGCAGTTTCCTTCCTTGTTCATCTTAAGTACACTAATTATCATCTTTACGACAGATTGTGATGATGTTTGTGTGCGTGTGTGCACTCACAGTTGGACACTGGCAGGGGTCACTCTGCGATTGGATCAGTTCCAAGAATCTCAATGACAGCTGCCTCGTCTGATTGATAGCACTCATCTGATGCGTGTACGCTGATGACATAGGCCTCATTAAGACTATCCCTTATTGGCTGAGCAGTAATTAAGTCCATTTGGTGTAGCCACCTATTTATAATGCATTCACAGCTTAATTATGGCCCAGGTACAGAACTTTGACGACGAGAGTTTGAACCGAGCGTCATTAAACACCCACAGCAAAAGGCTAATTACACCCACTTACCTCGCCTTCTCCTAATTGGATTGACCCGCAGGTTTTGAGGGAGCAGTAACAAGCAGCGGAGTTGGGGGAGAAATAACGATTGTGCCCTCTGGAGGAGAACGCTAGACGTGCAGGGAGGCACTTATTTACCCTATTAAATGAGCGCCTCGGAACACAGTCGCACCAGACAAACTGGGGGCCTATAAATTTTCACCTCATTAAAAACTGAGTTTGAGGCAACAGAGAAGTTTGTCACTGGGACGATATGCACAGCTGATGAGCAGGTACTCGACGTCCTCTGTGTATTTGTCAGGGACACTGAACGAACTCAAGAGTTGGCATACGGATTGTTGCACATACAGCACATCAGTTACTGGTGAGGAAGCTTCTGTGTGCCATTAAACAGATTTAAACTGCATAACACTAATACTCATTACACGTGCAGAAGGATGTTTTAATGTGGACCTCTGTGAGGGCAGTGTGTAGGATTATAGAGACAAATAATATGAAAGTCCTGTGGTTACTGCAATGCTTAATGTCTATATTTTTGTGATTTTATTTTCACCTATTTGAGAAAAGGGTTAAGAGTTAAGGGTTTAAGCAAATGGTGAATCACCAGACAACAAACTGCAACATGTTGAATTGAACTTTATGAGCATCGTCTTTTTTTCATCATCGGTGTGAATCCAGCAAAATAATTACCTCTCCCAAGGAGGTTATGTTTCCATCCGCATTTGATTTTCTGTTTCTAGCAGAAACTGGAACTACACTCGTTGGAAGGATGTGGTATGGGTCAAGGAACAAACCATTAAAATGTGGTGTGGATCAGGGGTTGGATCCAGATTTTTATTTCCACAAAGTCTTTAACACTCCGAGAAAGAGTGCATTTTAACATTTTCATTGATTTCTTCAAAGATGATTCATTAATCTTCGTTTAAAACAAATCTGGCCTATTTTGGAGGCTGATAATTATTAATCAAAAGATGCAAATTATTTTGCAAAAGATTCACTTATTAAAGGTTCAGTGTGTAGAATTTGTTGACCTCTAGCGGGTTTGACTGTGAAAAACATGGTGGTGTCTGTATAGAGGACCTGCACATATTGTTACCCTACATTGCTTCAATATAAAGAGCCCGTTCTAGGGTAAAGACAACAACAATTCCTAGAATTAAGTTGGTCAAACACGTGTGAAAACATCAATAGGATTATTTTATATTCAATAGCCAATAGATTACTTTCACCTAAATCTTACACTGGACCTTTAACCAATCGATTGATCCATTTTATTACCGAATAAAGGGGCAGTTGATTCCCAAGCTATTCTACCACACTGTCAGACAAATTCATAATTGTTCAAGGTCTATAAAGCACTTTTTACAAGTTTACATTCAGACAATACAATACAACAATCAATGTAAATACATTTATACTCAGTTGGCCTCATAACTTTTATGAAGTTTTACTTAACCAACTTATAGCCATATGTATCAGTGATGTCACTTTGTAGAAATGCACTGATATTCAAGATGTGGAGCTGCGCTGTACTTGTTATACAGTTTATTAGACATCTGTATATGTGAATGTTTTTAAAGACCTTTTCACAACAAAGTAGCTTTAGCATTAGCATTAAGCTTCAATAAATTCACATGCTTGAAGAACTTCTTCTCTGCCTGCCTCAATTCAAAGTGCTTATGCTCGATTGATGAGAAATTCTTACTGAAAAACTGTTTTCTTTAATGGTTCCCTTCTCAAAGACAGTGTATATCATTACATACAAAGCCTCTGTTTTTACTGAATCAACAGAAGAATGTTTTACAGTGGGATTTTCAAAAACTGCACCAGTCTTTAAAATGTCACTGACGCAAAGAGGGTAAACTATCAACCTGATTACACAGTAATTCTGACCGTGAAGATATGTATCCAACACTTTCATCTAAAGCTCTCTCAGACACAGAAGTGATGGAGTCGTACTGCATTGGCTGTACGACTCCCCAATAGGAGAAATAAGAGCTATTTCTCCTATTTGTACATTGAAGCAAAATAATTTCAGTAATTCAGAATTTATGCTGTGAAATAAAATAATAACACAAATCCCCACTAACAATAGCTATCAAGAGAATAATTTAATCTATAAATCAATAATTTCCATTTTGTTTATATGATCTGTTAAGCTCTGTGACAGGCAGTGATGTTATCAAGGAGACATGACTGCTGGAGCTACTGTGCGGAAAAAAACTGTGTACATGTTAGTGTCTTATTCAGACTAATGACTTTATCTGTTTATCTGTACCAGTCAGACAGATTCTGTGTTTTGTGAAATGGAGAGTTTATGTGGAGTGTGTATAGTTACCTGCAGTAGGTGGTCCCAGTAGCATGGGGAAGCACTCGATGATGGTGACCATTCCAACAGCGCTGGGGAAGCGCTGACTTCCCATCAGGTCCATCAGGCATTCAAATATGAGGGCGAAGACCATGCCAAAACCAATGCCGAAAAACACTGTGTATCCTATCAGGAAGGCATGGGAATTCAGCAGCGGGCACAGTAAGTGGCAAGTACCGTTGAAAATCATGGCAAAACTGAAGAAGTACTGGATTCTGGGCCTGATCCACTTGCTGTTGGCCAACAGGCCGGTGCCAGGACGAACAAACATGTCCACAAAGCCCATTATAGAGAGCAGATAGGCCGCAGAGTACTTGTCTACACCCTGTTCCATGGCATAGTCCGGCAGGAACACGATGGGCGCATAGGCACCGAAGATGAACATCATGTTTCCTATGAGGTAAAAGACGAAGCCTCGATCCTTGAATAATGACAAATTCAAAAAGTTCTTAGCCTCTTTCATGCAGCCTCCTTGTACCTTAGTGCTGCACTTGTTTGGCTCTTCTTCCAGCATCTTCTGTGATGCACAAGAGTTTGTCTTACTGGGCAGAAGAACTGGTCTCATCAGGGCCCCGGCGACACAACAATTAAGCATCAGAGCCCCGAGGATGAGCAGACTTCCTCTCCAGCCAAACCTATCCAACAAATATTGGTTTAGAGGAGCCACTAAACAAAGAAACACCGGACTGCCGGCCATCGCCAGGCCGTTGGCTAGAGGACGTCTGGCCAAGAAATATTTGCTGATGATGGTGAGGGATGCATTCAGATTCAAGGAAAGTCCACAACCTGTGTGAAGAAAAATAAATGAATACACAGTAACTTTACAAAAATATTCAGTAAGAAACTCTTGTTGAACCCAAACTCCAAAGGGCACTTGCTAGATTAAATTAAGAGCGATTCGGCATGTTGCTCATTAGGGTTCCATTTCATTTCAGTTGTGGCAGCTAAAATGTCATTACAGAAAGCTGAATTAATTCAGAAAAGACTTCTCCAGTTAAATGGAGAGAAATTAGACAGTCTGGGTAACATGTTCACTCGCCAGTGTTTTTATCAATAAATCAATCCAAGATGGAGAGCTACAGGTTGGTGTCGGGCTGCTGTATCTGTCTGTCGACCCATTCCTCTGGTTCCAAGAGAAAGCTCTTGGAAAAAAGTTGTTCTACTCTAAGTCTGTTCAAACAGAGGAGTAGCATGATGTGTTTTTTGTCTTTCTTTTATCCTTTTCTTTTGCCATCACTTTTAAATGATTTTATCCGCTGTCATATATTTTAGATTTTTATTATTTGCTCTCTTTGATTTTTTTAATCGCTGTTTTGAAAGGTGCTATACAACTACATTTATTATTAAGAAGGTTATTATTTATTTATGTAATCAAAAATAATGTGGTTTCTCTGAGTAACTGGATCAATATTTTAACTGTGTTACGTAACAAGTTAATCAAAGCACTGTTAGTCAATGTGTGTGTTTGACATGTTATCAGATTTGTGACAGGTAGGCAAACATTTCTGAACAGTGGAGGAAATCTTTGGCCATCCAATCATAAACCAGCATGAAGTGGCATCTTCTGGTTTCATTGGTAGTTCATTTCCATTAGGAAGGTATGGAACGATATTAAAGACTGAAAGAGGTTGTTTTCTTCTGCGTTTGTCTTTCTGTGTGTTAGCTTTCAGGATTATGCAAAAACTACTGAATGGATCATCATGAAAGATGTGACGTGGGTTCGGAGAACAACCCTTTTATATTTTGGTGAGGATCCAAATCAGGGGGCGGATCCTGGATTTATTTCGTTTTTTTTTCTCACTTTCTTTAACATTGTGAGTTCTTTTGGTGTTGTCCATATTTTTTTGTAAATCATGACCCTTGATGACCAAAAACTAATTTATGGGACTGACATTTATGAGTGTAGAAAATGTGATGCAGATACAAACAAAGGTATGGCTCTAATGCATAAGGACTGTTGGGAACTTGGTGAGGTATAACTTGACATTTAGATTTTACCCTTATATACACCTCTTAAAAAAGGTTTGCCTTAGTATTTGATTTATTTCCCCACAACACAACATTACATATATGACCATCTAATTCATTTTTCACAGTACATTGGACTTAAAAAACACAAAAAAAAGACACATCACGCTGATGCGACCATAGACTCCAGAGGGCGCATCTTTTTCCCGGTCTATTCATGCATACTTTTTTTATACATATTCAAAGGTGCAGTAACAAGGACACGACACCTCAGATTTACAATTAGATATTCAAATCAAAGTTGTTATAGGTGCTGTATATGCTATAATTCATGCTTTTGTTTCCTCTCTCCTTGACTACTGCAGGTCTCTCTATGCAGGACAAATAAAGTCAGTCAGCCTTGTTTCGCCTGACGCTGCTTCAAAATGCAGAAAAGATACCCCTCTCTTCTCTGAACTGGCCTCGTCTCACTGGTTACCGTAGAGAATAACACAAGTACAGATGGATTTTAAGATTATTGAATTTGCTTTTAAACCACTGCATTGAATGGTATCCGGGATGATATCTCGGAACTTCTCGTCCTTTATTCTATCTCCATTTGTTGGAAACACAGGTGACCGAATCGGAGGAACTGCCCCCTTGGGATTTGAACAACAAACCTCTTTAGGAACAAAAGGCAAAATAAAACAGCTTAATAAACCACTGCCTCTCAAATATTCCTTGTGTAAGAGCTTTACTAAAGAATCCACTACACCCTGCACACTATTTCGTAAGCATTGCACGGCTAACTTTCTTTCTTTTTTTTTACCATTTTTGATGTCTACTGTCTCTATTACAACTTTTTTTGCTCTATTAAACCTACTTCTTGAGCAATTTATCACTTGAACGTCCTCTGTTGCCCCACATACTTTAAAATATGAACCTTTCAGAGATTGAATGTCTATACGCCGACCTCTGCGCCTTGTATGAATCCACAACTGCTTTCTGCAACCTTGTCTAATGACAATAAGCCGGACCTTTATTGTTCATGCCTACTTCAAAATCCATCCTCTCCTACAGGACATGAGGATAATTGCTTTCTGCGAGCCACTCACTGAATCTGTAAAGTTTTTCAGCTAATTGGTTATCACTTTGAATCCGTCCGCATCTGTGCATGCATGTGTGCACGTGTGAGCATGTCTGCTAGGTAAGTCTTCCCGATGCCTTTGTGTCAGTGTGCCAGGGCACCGGGGAGCAGAGCAGGGCTCAAACATGCTTCCAGGCACCACACGTGGTCTGGCCACTTGCTGGGCCTATTAATCCTCCACAGCAGTCCTTGGCAGGGTAATGAGCCTCACTGGGTGGCAGGGAAGCCCCATGTGACGTCCATAATGGTAGCCTATGGGAGAGTACAGAGGGCCACGTTAGGACCATGCTCTCTGGGATCAGGGACACTTCTGTCTTAATTACTGTCCTGCCTCTGTTCCCCTCAGTGCTCTAACCGCAGCCCCAGGAGCCGGGGCAGGTGCCAGGGGCCCCTGACAAACTGCACAGCAGCCCAGTCAGGAGAGGCTGGTGTGGTAACCCTATTGTCGTGACAGAATCTGAAAGGAGGCAGGCTGCCAACCTCCCAACCACATGGGGGCTTGACTAGGGCTGATGGAAATGGTAAGAAAGAAAGAAAGTGAGTAAGACTGTAATCCATATTGTGAAATTAGCTGGCTCGTTTACTGGATGCTGTGATTGTTGTTGGTCAACCAAGAGATCACAGCCGTTCACAACTCATTAACAATCGTCCAGAGTGATCCAATCACAAGTGGTAAGAAATAAGTTCAGGTCTGAACACACCAATATGCATCCTGAATGAGTCCTGAGATCCGATATCTCAAACCACATTCTGAAGTTATCTCTGATGCATGCGGTCACATTATTTCCACTGTGTGAATGCAAATGCATCCTGGGCAACATATGAAGGACCTTCAGCCCAGCTGGTGTCCTCTGGCCCACTATAGTTTCACAATTAATCAAACATATTTATGCTTCTCAGTGTCCATACGTTAATTTGTTTGTGGCCACAATATCAACTTTGATCAACACAAAGTGATTGATATTTTTTCTCAAATTGGTCAAATCTTTAATTCAGCTCCTGACTCTGACACATCTGTAAACGCAGACTGGGTAAAAACGACATCATTTAGTCTTTATGAACAGAAATTAGGTAAGTTATAATTGGCCTATAGAGCAGGGAAGTGATCACAAGTGGTCACAGGAGACACATTCAGGACGCATGGTAATGCCAGGCGTGAACACATGTACTTGTCCACTTGTGATCAGATCCCTCAGGACGGATGTTGATACCAAGTCTGATCAATGTCTAATTTACTATAGATTCTCAAGTTCTACATCGAAGTAGCAGGGTCTATAAAAGTGGTGAAGCAGTGTCACATGAAACTTTTAAAAAATACCAATATTTCATAAAACAATATACACTGTACCTCCAATGACGCCGATGAAAAAGTAGATGTAAACGATGGAGTTTCCAAAGGAAGCCGTTACCATAGAGGCCCCACACATCAGTCCACCCAGCATCACCATTGGTCGGCTTCCAAAGCGTTTGACCAACATACTGCTTACAGGTCCTGCACAGAAGAAGAGAAAGTATCAACATTTAAAGGTTAAATCTCTATACAACAGTTTTAACATTTAACTTCCACTCTGTTCGTGTTCAAGGACTCAGAGAACAGGTCCTCAATCGACTGAGTGATGGAACACCTCTGTATTTTTGCATTTACTGCAAAGCAACTTGGCGATTCATTATACTCCCCCTGATAATGTAGAATACTACACTCTGTGATCAATCAGCAATTAAACAGCCTTTTATATTCTGTCAGTCTTCCCTCCATCTCATAACCTTGCCTGAAAGAGTGAAGCTCCAGCACCAGCCTTTCAGCAGCGTGCCATAATGAAAAAGTCATTATTCTCCTCGGTACCAGGACCAATCCTTTGAATACATAATAATTTAACTCAAACATAGAAAATGGGTAGAGGGTTCAAACTAATACAAAGGCTGCCATGGTTATTGAAGGCTTCACATGCTGCTGCTTCTCACGGCAGTGGTAGGAGGAGCGTGTGTGTGGATGGTGATAACTGAAAACAGCCCGGTCAACCGTAAGATGATTCAATATTAGACAAACACCTACTGTCTTCTCCAGGATTTTTACCAGATCTGATTATCAATTTCTTAGCATGTGATGAAACCACTTTTGTCTTAGATATGTTTATCTGTGTATGTTTTGTATAACTTCAAATGTGCCAACATGTCTGTAACCATATTCTTTACATTTCCTTCTTAATAACATGTTTATATATCATGATTACCTGTCAATTTCTTAAGGTAGACATACGCACCAAGTTGAATTTAAGTTTGTATTACCTTACTTGCTGTTGGTGTATATGGGTGGTTTCACCTTTTCAAACTAATTCAAAAATTGAGTGTAGATAATGTTTCAATAGTATTTACTTCACAACGTGTATCTGTTTTTGACCATATGGGCAGAACTCTACAACAAGCTGACTATCAAACACATACACACACATTATGAATATTAGTAATTTCAGTCAAATCTAAATTCCTTTCCGTTTCTGATATAAATACCTGATTCATCACCTGCTAAATGCTGAAATATCTGTATGAGCACAAAAAGGTTATTCTAATGGCATTAATCAAATATTTGTCAAAAAAGAGCTGAGCTATCAAAACAGTTTAGGCCACAATTAAAAACAGATGTGTCCATCAACAATAGAACATCATCGGTGTATTTCAGATGTCTAATTTCCCTCAGGCCTATGTACCTTAAAACTGTTGTATAACATAATGTATGCACATGCCTATAAGCTATTTATAATGTCACCATGCTCTAATGCACAGTGGTGTTGTTCTAACACAAACAAAATACTGTAATCCAAAAAACACAGTTTAGACAAACAGCATAAAGAGGGTTTTTTAAAAGAACATTTTCCTTTTGACCAATATCAATGTCTACAGATATTGCTTGGATTTGAAATACTAGATTTTCTAGTTTCATGTTGAACTGTAGAGAACATCTCAGCAGTTTTACCTGCTGTACCACTCTAGCTACTGTACATGAAACAAAAATATCACTCCTGCTGTTATACAGTTAACCAGGCGCCTGCAGGGGTCAAACATAGATCATCTTCCTCATTGTAGCTGTGTCACAATAGGGCATCTCCCACACTCTCACCATTTCCACTTCCATTATAACTTTATCATTTGGACTCCTTGAGTCAGAGGTTTTCTGAAAAGGCTGTCATGCCTCTCCCACGGGGACGAGGCATCAGACCCCAGTGTGCTGAACCCTCCTCTGATATATACCCCTGTCTTTCTACTCCACTGGGTGACATTGCTGAAGCCTTGCCAAGGACAATATGATAAAGCCATGTGCCTCAGCCACAGTGGAGGGGAATATTTCACCAGTTAGGCCTCTCCGAGTTAAGTGCAGGTGAGTCGCACACCCTTTTGTTCTGTAACCTTGAAAGCGGCCAATGATGAATTCATGTGACACGACACAAGACTTTTATTTTGGCACGTCTCATGTCAGCTAACGAGTTCTCCAAAGTACGTTTACAGGCTTGTAAAAAGAAGTGATCCACATTTCTCTGATTGCTTTGACCCTTGTGGAAGCAGTGGTAAGCCATGTGGATCTTATTTGACACAGGCCAAGGAGCAGATTTTTTGCAACACATGCATGACATTCACCCATCCAACCCAACAAGCTTTTATTTTGTATAAATGAGCGACATATTGCAACATTTTAACCACTGACCAATCTTGACCTTATGGTCAGACACTAATCCACCAAAACTGCCTTATGGTTGAAACAGTGGAATTAGTTGAGGCTAGCCAAGGTCTGGACAATAGGGCCAAAAATATGTCAAGATAAAAAGGGTCGTAATTGATAACTAGCATGTTCACATTATTATTTAATATTAGTTTAAAGACTGGTTTTCTCTCCTGAGTGAAGGTTGTGGTTTTAAAATCTTTTCCATGAGCAGAGAATAACAAACCCTTGACAAACAGCATGAGACTATTGCCCCATTAATGATGAGATGCAACACAGAAACCCAGAGGTTTTGAGTTTGCTGTCATCCAACTGTTGTCAAACACATTAGATAGCTTTCAGATTTCTAACAGAGTCAAGCTAATTTTATGATGAAATAAGAAAGATAAAAAGAAGAAATACACGGTTCCAATAACTAAGTAATCTACTGAGAAGGTGCAATTATCTGATGCCCTCAATGAATAAGTTTTGGCATCAATAAAGCAGTTCCATTCCTATGGATGAGGAGTTGTTTCATCAATCAATTTAGCTGCTCTCAAAATTGTTAAATGTATTGGAGAGAAGTCACCAACTGTTTTTTCTTTCTTTCCTCAAGTCTTTACTTCAGTTTTTTTAAAACAGGTTTACCTCTTGATAAAAAAGAAGAAAAAATCCATCAGCCTGAAAAATAACTGACTGTACAAAGCTGACTGTACAGTCTTACTGCTGCATGGAGGAACGGCCTGCGATACCTCTCCTTCAGACACTAGGGGTCAATCAGTTTGTCACTGAAGGAGCTGCCCAGTGCTGTAATAGTTCCCTGCAGGGGGTGGGACTGGTTGTCCATCAGAGAAGACAGCTTCGCCATTATCCTCCTCTGTCCCACCACACTGGGTCAAGGGGTTATCCCTGGACCGAGCTGGCCCTCCTCATCAGTCTATCCAATCTCTACTTGTCAGCAGTTGAAATGCTGATGCCCCAGCAAATAACTGTCTGATGCTACCACAGAGTCATAATAGGTCTTCAGCAGCGCCCCCTGCACTCCAAAAGACCTCAGTCTCCTGAGCAGATACTGGCTGCTCTGGCCCTTCTTATAGAGTGTGCTGGCATGAGAGGTCCCCTGTCCAGTTTATTGTTTAAGGGAACACCCAGGTACTTACATCGTATATCCCATTGGGGCTTTAGCATGGCAAATTTGCTTAGTGGGAATAATAAAAGGTTAATATCATCTTATCTTATAACTGTTCCCTGGTCTGTAAGAGTTATAACAGTCCCTCCAAGTTGTGATCAAACATTGCATTACCAACAGTCAGGTTATTAAAATAATATACTGTTTGAATGAGTTAGAAACAGGAAAAAAGCTAAACTCTCAAAGGACATAGTCAAACGGTGTCAGAGTGGATAGTTTAATTAAAGTCAGGCGAGTCGTACATGCGACCAACATCCCCCTTATTACGCAGCCTCCAGCTATTTTAGTGGGTTCAGTCTGTCATGTGAAGTCAATTACTTAATTTTCTATCATGTCCAAATGAGTCGACAGCACAACCATACACATTCTTTGGGGAAAGGACAGACAGTAAAAAGGATTTTTTCCATTTTTGCTAAAACTGGAATTCACTTTCTCTAATTTTGGCCGTTATGTGACTTTATGAGTACAAATAAAAACCACTAACTTCTTACAGATATGCAAGGCTGCAGTCAATGGTTAGGTTGTGGTCTGTTAAAGTGCAAATTAAAACAGGAGCTATAAGGCAATGTTAACAGTTCTTGATCAGCAGACCATTATCGGTGCTACGGCTTGAAGGTGAGCTTGGTGGGTCAGCACCGAGGCACATGAAGTATGTGTGTCTCACTCTAAAACTCATTTGACTTTTACCAACATAGATGATTGGCTGATCCATGCCTCCTCGCAGCAGGAGGTTTCATAACAAATCTTGGAATTACTTGATCATGAAAAACAACCAAGGTATTTAGGGAGAAAACTTAGTAATGGACACATGAGCTTTACAAATGCTGTGATGTGATTGACAATGGCTGTGTCTGCACCAGATATCCAGCTAATGATTGGTCAATGATAGCAAAGTAGATAAAGAATTAACTTTTCTGCTGTATTTAATCCCGCTTGGAGAAAGAAAACCTACAATAAATTAATTTAAATAATTTGTTTTAACTAAATTCGGTGTTTGAAACAAGTTTCTGGACCAGAACATTATCCATAAGTTAGTATTACGTTAACTATCAATGATCATTAATCTGTGGACAATCCTGCTGATAATCAGGATTTTTTTTCAAAATGATTAAACAAATGTGAATTTGAATGACTGACTATTCGAGCATTTACTGACTGAATCAACTCACCGCCTGCATACATGACTGCCAGCATGATGGAGGACATCCATGCTATTTCACTGTAGCTGGCCCCTAAGTCCTCTTGGATTGCCTTGTAGAAAATGGCCAGGACTTTGGGCGTGGAGTAGGCGAACCCGATGGAAATGTGAGCCCCGAACACAACCATCCAGCCCCAACCGCCATCCAGAGGTTTGTTGCCCAACGAGTCCGGTGGTGAGGGCGGCATGTTCCCGTTCTGAGAGGGGAAAGAAACATATGTGACACTTTATTATCTGAATTTATGTTATACCTGGAACAAAAAGTAGAGCGTAAGCTATGTCTGAAAGCCGCTCATGGTATGTGTATTCTTTGTTTATATTTGTCCACGTCTAATATCTTTCCAAATTTTTCTTGTGTTGTTCTTTTATTTAACTAAAATAGAATAGTGAGGCATATTGGGCTTTGACAAATTATTACAAGGAACAAATCCCTCTGGAATGAATTTCAAAATAAAAGACTGAAAACAAACATATCACACCCAAATAAAATGGGACATAGTTTTGCTACGCGTGCGAACAAAAACGTTTTTTTTCATTGTTTTGTTTTAGGGAAAGATTGGATTACAAATATCATGAATGCAAAAAGAGTAGACTGTAAGAGACCATAAAATAAGCATTTTACAGAAACTATCACACAAGTTTGGTGAGTCACAGAAGGTTTCTTTACTCATCACATCAAGCTCTCAGTTATACTGACTCACATGTGACCTTTAAGTGATGATCTTATTTTTGACTAAAATCTAGTGCAGACAGCATGTGACAGTGTGTGTGGCTAATGAGGACCACAGCGTTATTTACACAACACGCACGCACACACACACGCGCACGCACACGCACACACACACACACACACACACACACACACACACGTAGTTAGTTCCGTATATTAAACGTTGTTTACGAAAAATACCACAACTCACATTTACGACCAAAAACAGTGTGCTCACTTATTATCCTCATGTGAAAAACTAGCGTGTCAATTCTTTAACTTCAGGCGCTTTAGTTTGAAAAGACGAAGACGTAAAGGAGATACACGTGGACGACCGGAATGAACCAAACACTATGGCAAGCCATAATATACAGTAACCTCGGTGTGAAACCCTCAGTGTGAATTATGAATGTTAAAGACAGATAAACTCGTGTGTTTTCTAAAGTGTGAGCGGACATTACCTTTCATTCAGCGTCTCCACAGCTCGGCGGCTTGTCCACGAAGTTTCAGCCCCCTGCTTCACTCCACATCTGGTCACGTGGCCCAGCGGCGTCCTATGGGGGTTTGACTACATTCATCGATCCAACCCTAGTGTTACATTTGATTGTAGTGAAGTTCATTCATATTTTACATACGGGGTTCACAACATTGACTTTATCATAAACCTAATTATAACCCACTCAAGAATGTTAATGCAGGATTTCAATGTGTATTCAAATAATTTACAATGAACAGTAAGAAAGTGTTCACCCCCTTTCCTTTCATTTCTCTCTTTAATATTATCTGTTAAATTAACCACACTGTCACTTCCGCTGGTTATTTTCTCTGTCTACATGTTTGTAAATTAATTTGTCAAAAAGAAAGACTAGATTCAGGATCACTGCATATTGTTCACCCTGCAGGACTCACTGCTGCAGTCTGTGGAGTGACCACTGTCTCCCACTGTTGCAACATCCTATAATTCACTTAACAGTTAATTGATAGGAAAACTATAGTATACTAAAAATGTACAACCAAAATCACTTTAACAGTTTTATTTTTCAAATTATGTGCAATGTGAATTTCACAGTTGAGCTCAACCACAACAACCCGAAACCCCAAAAACAGACAAAACCAGCAAAGAAAAAGTGAGGAGAGAAATGCATGACGAGCACAATGGAATAGCACCCATAGGCGATGAGTGTAGTTGACCAGAAGAAGCTAAGTATCGTAGCACCAAGGCCACGAACTGTTAAACAGATAGTTTTATTTTGTAGCTTGTTGTATCACATGACTGGTGTTTGAAACATGACCTAACAATATTATTATTTGATCTGTAATGCTTAAGTTTCGGTGAGAGGTTAAAAAGAAATACTACTGTACTACAGATAGGGGAAGAAACAATAAGGAAAATCTAAAAATGTATAACTCATGTCGATCATCCTTTTTTCTCTCAACAGAGCAGGGTTACTCTACCATAACTAAATAGGTAATTACATAAGAAAAAAATACAACCACTGGAGACAAAAAAAGAAAATCACATCTATTTTTTTTCAAGTTATAAAAGAAACTGAAGTTTAAAAAAACTGTGCAAGTACAGCAAACCTATAGTACAGTATATTACACATAACAAAAACATTTAAATACAGTACTGTGTATCAGTAGAAATCCTGAGAGTTCTCCGTTCCTGGTTCACAAATGGCCGTCTGTGGACATGTGGATGAAGCTCAAACCTTCTCTCGCCTGTGATGAGGATCGTTCAAGCTGGGACGAGTAAGAGGCGGCTCAAAGTCAGTCAACAGTGAATCTTCTCTTGGAGAAGTTATATCCTCAAGTCCTTCCTGGATGCGACTCTTCTAGTATTAATTTCCATGTAAATCTCTTAAGATGATTGCTATGCGGTCGCTGAAACCTTTCTTTTGTAATAGAGGGCCACTCTGTCAAGATTAAATACAAGGGAAATGTGTAGTGCAAAGATGACACAGGGACCTGCATGAGGAAATTGACGGCACTGAAAATGTCACACTTTGACAGGGAACCCCACTCAGTGGTGGTATTACTTCTTCTATACAAGATTGTCAAAAAAAATAAGAAAAAGGAAAATTCCCCAAAAAAAGAAAAAGCAGCACCAACAGTTTGTGTCCTCTGTGTGATGGCGTGTAAAGACAGATTCATGGCCGGTAGATAAATTAGCACACAACCGGGGCCGCCCTCGCTTGTTTATAGTCTGCTTGAGGGTGCTTGGTAAAGTTTGCAGTTTAAGGACCGCTGAAGTGGAGAGTGATTCAGTGCAACGCTGAGTAAGACTTTTCAGATGCTCTTCATCAGAAGGTAGTTTTCATCCCCGTTTGATTCTGATGCCACAGGCACATTGGCATCCCAGATGATCTGCACTAAATTACACATCACTTCAAGCCTGCAGCCATGCAACAGCCAAACAATCATTATTGGAACCTAGGTGATTTACACTAGCAGACAGACAAATCAATTAATGCACTTTTACTAAGGTAATATAACATAATACAGCCTAGTCACAGTTCCATGAGTTATTGCTACCACAAAATGATTTTTCAATGTCCAGATCAACGATAACAAGACCTCAAATGCTTTTTTTGGCATTTAAGAGGAAGGCTCTTTCAACCCCGTGTAATACAATGTCACAAAACAACCTTAACGGAGCTCAATGCTGAACAAAGCCTTTCACACAGTAGCTTTGTCAACATGACGGCCTGAAATGTCCCTTTTCTCCTATTCAAAGATCTCTGAAGTGTATGAGGTAAGCCTGTTAGTTGGTCTGAATGTTCCACTTAGTGTTGTCACAATTTTGACTCCGTCCATATTTCTCCAATGTGGAGAACGTGTACTCTAGCATTTCATTAAGCTGTCTTTGCATGTGACACAAAATGGATTCCAACTCAAAAGAGTGGGAGTTAGGAGCCCCCATGCAACTGGAATCTCAAAGTTAAAATGAAAAATAGCATGGAAGCCACACAGTGTATTGTTTGACACACTGACGTTTGTGAAGGAAGAGAGGGCCATACAAATATTATTCAAGCTTCAAAAACACTAAGGTAAAGTAAATCACAAGCACACTTCAAATTTAAACTTATGTCAAATAAGCTAGAGACTTGAGCACTGAATGAAAATAAAAAAAACACACAAACCTCAGAGCCAACAACCTACTAATGAGCTACGGTACTCATCTTACCCGTATGTATATAGTTTATATAGTTATTTATATATATATATAGATTTTCACTCTATGCTGACACATAGCATCCATATCACCAGAGGGCACTTATTTTGCCAACACCCTCATTTGCATGCTTATCAATTGTAAAAATCCTTACCTATATATGTATCTAACACAAAAACTGAACAACATGGCTCAACAAGAAGCGGAGAAAAAAAAGAAAATAGGATAATTGCACTTATGATTCATTGTACGGTTTTGTTAAACAAGCATTGGTGTTGGTAGTTGGTGCTGTCTGGAGGGAAAAAATACTGCAATCTTTTAAAGCACCCCTATTTTGATCATGTTAAACCAAAGTTTGAACGACTTAAGACTTTAACCAAAAATTATCCTTGTGGTGCAAACCCAAGGTAACACCAGGCACAAGGCAGGCAGGATCACACCACTCCATCTGCCTCACAGATTAGGTTCACAAAAAATGAGCTACCTCAAAGCACTTTCTGGAGACATTGTGGGTAAAGTTTGGCCACCACACATTCAAAATGGCGGCCTAAATCCCAGAGGCGGTCTGGTGTCTCATAGATTTTGGTCCATACGTCTGCCTTGTCATCGTACTGGTAAAGGGAGTTCTTTCGGCTGGTGCGAAACACATGCTCCTCCACCATGACCTGTGTGGCTCGCACAAACAGGTGCAGCCTGCCGTGAAGCAGCATGGCCTTGATGTACGGACTTGTGGCTTGGTCAAAGGGGAGATCTCGCTTGCGGCTCCAAGTGTTCTTCTCTATGTCGTAGACCTCCACAGTGAAGGTGCGCTGGTGGTTCCTGCAGATTCCAGCGATGTAGTAGATGCAGTTCTTGTACAAAGCAGCCAGACCTTGACTCCGGGGGACACTCATAGGGGCCAGATGACTCCAGTAGTCCTTACGCGGATTAAAGCAGAAGAAATATTCACCTGCGGAAACGAAAGAGAAACATAATTTATGTGAAATCAAATCCCTAACACACTTCACCCATTTTCAGTTCTGTTTGAATAAATGATAAATATAAAATGGCTTTCATCTTCAGTCCACTGTAGAGAGGAAATTGTTTTACTTAGCAGATTAAACTCACCTTGAAGGACATATATTCGATCTTTGTACTCCACAGCAGAATGAAACTCCATGGCAACTGGCATGGGGTTGACTGCTGTCCAACAGTTGTCCCTGGCATCATAGTACTCCACTGACTTTAACGCGTTCCGCCCATCGCCTTCGTAGACTCGGCCTCCCAGTGCATAAAGCTTCCCACAACAGTGCACGAGCTTGCAGCCTATCCTCGCTCGCAGTAGAGGTGCACGTGTAAGCCAGCGGTTGCCTGCATGTTCGTACTGCCAGAAGTCACTCTCTGCTCTATGGTCTATAGACACCTCACTGTTGCTTGGCCGGTAACCGCCAGCGATGTAGATGTCGTTCTCAGAGGACACCAAGATACCGACCTCCCGGAGATCATTGGGTGGTTTGCAGAGCTTGAACACTCTTCCAGTTGCTGTGTCAAGACAAGGCACCGTCTGCTTCTTCCCTGAGTGTTTGTGAGCGGCATCGAAGCAGATGACCATCTCAGAAGCGGTCATACCCAGGCGCTGTGGGCAACCATTGGTGCCGCTGAGGCGGGCTTTGGCCTCAGCATGGTCTTTAGACAGAGACAGGGCACAGGCAAAGGGGGCGGGTATCCGTGTGAGAAAGGCCTCCTCCAGCAAGGGTAGACGGATGCACTTGGAAAAAACCTCGGCTAGGTGGGCCTCACGACCAGACAGGTCGTGCTCTAGCCAGCGGACAATGCTCTCATAGACATGCTCTTCCTTTTCCACGTTGAGGTCGTCATTGTTCAAAATACTGACCAGCTGCTCCTTGGTCATCTGGAGGAATTCTTGCTCCCACGACACACACAGGAACTATCACAAAAACATAAAATAGTTCAGTTTTTTGCAGGTAAACATACAGGAGAGACACCAAACACAGTTATGAGGAGTGTAAAATAATCGTTTTGCTGGGGGAAATGGATTAGTAAAAAATGGATTTAAGAAGAGGGAGGCATAATCGTACAATCGATAAGAACCATATGCTCAGGTTATACTAACCTTCTTGCGGATGTAGTCCTGTGAGCTGTCCCTCAGCTCCTGGTGCCCATAGGCATCAGCAAACATGTAGACCCCGATACAATTCTGTGGGTCTAGCCGGCTAATCATGAACTGGGCACACTGGTCCTGTAGTGCAGGAATCTGGAAAATGCTGGCGGCGGTGAACAAGGCCTGTACATTGGACTCCGAGAGGGTGACCCTGGATGTGTAGGCATAGTCCAGGACAAGGTGCATGGATTCAGATTCCACCCCGACGATTCTGACCTCACGCTGGCTGCTCTCTGTAAGGCCACTAGTGAACATGGACCTGGTGATGATGGTAGAGGAAATAGAAATACTTTAACTATAGTAAATGATTCTCAAGTTAAAACTCTGCAAGTAAATGGGATCTAGATATCATTACATTGAATCAGACAACCTGTATCCAGCTTACCTAAAATATGGGCTGATTGCTGCAAGGACATTTCGATGACATGAGAAAGTCTTGCCAAGGTCCACTTCTACAACAATGTCTGTGAGCTGTGCTTCATCGAACAAGGCTTTGAGCTGCTGAAGGAGGTTACAGGCATGAACAGCATCTACCCCGTTATAATTAGTTGTTGGAGGTGTCCCATTTTGTACTTGTGACAGCTTCCCTACCTCTGGACAACACAGTTTAGAGAGAGAGAGAGAGAGAAATAAACACAACGTTAGCAAATTACTTTTGGATCAGAGTACTAATTGTCATTAACTTCCAAAATTGTCAGGGACAAAACTCTTGAACCTGAGAACACATCTGGTGAGAGAATAGAATCCAGAGAGAAAGGCTAATACGAGTCCACACTCTAGATCAAAAAAACATTTAGTGAGGAACCAGACAATTTCAAGATCATAATTTTTAATGATAACAATTTTATCTTAAGTTTGTACTAGTTACTTGGAAATATTACAATAAGCAGTATGCAAGGACTCCATTATTTGTAACCAAAAAACAAACACAACAGAAAGTAAAAGTGTGATACTGACAGACACTGTCCATTTATTTAAAAAACTGATTCCGATGATAACAAACGAGGATTCAAGACTTGATCGGACTCATTAGGAAAACAACAGACATTTCAAAAACATTCCTGGACGCATTTTTGACACACTCAATACAAGTATATAGTTGTCCAGTCTTGTGAAACAGAAAATACCAGTTGATGACAGCAAATCTACACTGTCATAACTTTAATTAGAAAACTTTTACATGACAGAGGCAACTACTTTAAATGATAAATGCACTAATTATTAATTTACACTGTCTCACAAAAAAAGATTTGCAATATGTTAATCAAGACAGGTCAATGTAGAATAATCTGAGAAAGGGATACTGAAGCAGTGTGTTTAAGTGAGAAACGTCCTTTATCTACTCTGATCTAAAAAAATATATATATATGTACACATTATCAAAGTTGATTTACAACATAGGCCACGAGTTTATCTGACCCAGTTATAATAATAAATAACGGCCACTGCAAAACGGCCGTTTCCTCTAAATCTGCTTGTTTGTAACTTTGGGCTGAAGTTGCCCACATTGTCACAGAGCGACTTCTGACATAGGGGATAACATGTGGGCCTAGAAACTCGTGTGGCTCGCCGACACCGAGGGTCTACAAAGTAAACATGTTTCTTATCACACGTGTCATGGCAACTTATACACAAATGGCATCCCGACGTAATACCTCCTGTAATGTGCCGCTACACGCATGGACACTCGGAGACACACGAGGATAAACTTTTCCAACAAACACCTCGTGTTGAACGGGGCCAACTCCTTATCAGGACAAAGACTCCCGACCAGTGAGCAGAGAACCAGTGCCTCGCCAGGTGGTAGCTAGCTTGCTAACTCCTCGCATGAGTGCCCGGCCGGTACCCACAGTGATACTGGGGGTAGCTCCGCAGACTAAAGCCAACTTTAAATATCCAGAATATTAAATGGTCATTCTGCAAAAATGATCCTCTGAATGTTTGTTTACCACGAAAAACAGCAGAGCTCGCCCGTGGTTAAGTTAGCTAGCTGACAAGCAAGCTTAACTTTTAGCCGACAGCTACGGACCGAGCTAATGTTAGCAAGCTTTCTTTGACACAACATTGCGAGATATAAAGGGCGATAAAGCCCTCGGTTGTTTTCAACTCTTCACTTCTAACTCTTAAAACCACAACAAAGACTAGCGCAGGGGCTGGGGCGTCAATACCGTTGATAGCAACTGTAACAACAACTTGTCTACCCTTTGTCTCTTGTCACAAACAAGTGTTTACACAATCAGCTGTGGACTGCGAGCTAACCGGCCGAAAGTTAGCTACACAGCTAGCGCTAGCAGCGGAGCCCGGCTAACGACAAGCAACACTTTTGAGGAGTCGTTTAGAGGCTGACATCGTTCAACAAGAAGCCAGCACGTCGCGACTCTGTCCGTCGCTGCACAGAGCTACACCCCGCTAACACGCGGACACACAAACCACACGCTCGAATGGCGTCATTGAAGTCTGATTGAAAGACGAAAACAAGGAAGATTTCGCTAACCTCCACTGGCAGCCATTCTCTCCAGTCTGTCTCGGGGGCTCACACCGAGAAACGTCAATGAGAGCACAGCGGAGCCCCGGAAACAACAGGCAGCCAATCAGGGAGCGGAGAGCAGATCTGGCAGCCAATCACCGCGCCGTCGTCTGAAATAGGGAAAAAGTTGATGTGTGTCGGTAGATGGTGACCAGTGAGGGAACCACTCTCAGGGAAATCAGGGCAAACCAGTCAGGACAGGCCGGTTTAACCTGTGGTTTAAACAGGTGCTACAAACCACAGCACTCTGAGTGGAAGCTGTGTGTGACATCACTCCTATGACAAGTCTAGTGTCTTCTGTATACATACTCATTTGGCTAGATGGAAAATATGGGTGTGTGACAACACAAAACTGGTTTCAGTGTCAAACCATCCAGGGCCAGGACCCCAGTATTGATACTGATTCACAATGCACATTGTGTTTGGTTTGTTTTTAGGTTATATTTATCTTTACTTGAGTTAAGTATTTCTTATATGATGATCAACACAATGTTGACTGTTTACAGAGGCTCTATAGACACATACTTTGACCTCTGTAATTCTTCAGTGACCTGTATTTGTGTTTTAAGCTATAGAATGCCTACATTACCTTCGAGATCAATAACTATCTATCTATTAATTTATCTATGTATCTATGTATCTATCTTTATACATATATAACTATCTACCTATCTATCTAACTATAGATCAATCTATCTTTCTATCTATCTATAATATAAGGGAAGTCAATTTATTTTACTAAAGAAGGTATGTTATTCACAGTTTGATTCAGGACATAGTTTAGTAATTTGGCAAACAAGGGATTTCTCTTTAATATTCACTGCTAATGACTAATTCATGTTAGTTTAAAAACAAGTTATTCCATCGTAATGACAAAAGATCAAACATTCTTCTGCTCCACTGGAAACCTTTGCAGATCCTGTGGTTGTATTTCCAATATATATAAAGAAGAACATTGGTCTTAACCCACACAACTCACAATGATAGCAACATTCCAGATATATGTTTCTTCAGAGTTGGGGTGATGACTATAGTCAGGAGAGAGGGGAGAAAGCTTTAAATAGCTGCAGATACAGAGATATTTTTGGAGGACTCTTGCTCCTCTTTGAAACTCTATAGTTTGAATTTTTTTTTTTTTCAATAGGCATTTGCGTCTCAAACGTGCCTGAGCAAAATTTGGATCTGTGTAGTCAGAGTCCATACCCAACATAATAATAATAGTGAAAATGAAAGAGTTCCTCCTAGTGAAAAATGACAACATGTCAAAAAGAGAAAATTGCTGATCTGCTATAGAATAATATCTAAAGACGTTAACTACCCTCAAAGCTATATGTGCTTTGAATGAGCCAATATAACACCAACAACAATGTGACATTCTTGACCAATAGTGTTTATTCACTTTTACAATGTGTTATATTCTTTAATGATTTTATAATTCCATTATTCAACATGGATAGAAATGATTTGTGGTGACTAATTTAATTGTGCATTTATTTTCACTAGCTCATGTTGGTTTGAGTTAAATAACAGTTTTTAAAAGTATGTTGCTTCAGTATATGTGCTGCGCTGTGGCTCTGCACAACTCACGTCTATTACCACTTTGTAAGCACAGTGTGCCTGTGTGGCCCAGTTGGCAGAAACAAATTATCACTAGTACAGGTCGGAGTCCAATTTGCACCATAGATCAATTATTTGATGCGCTGCTCGAAGGACATTTTTAAAGATTGTATTTTTGCACAGTCTCCAATTTTCCTGCATCACGAAAAACAAGCCTTGTTTACTCTCTGAATTGTCTCATTATATTGGTTTCCATAACTCGCAACAATGAAAACAAGTGAAATTTTAAATGGCTGTAGACTTGTTATGCCTCCAGCATGTTTTCATATTTTTGTTCAGTTATCTAATCGTATCTGTGCTGTCCATGTAAACACCTAAACTGTATTTCCTGTTATTAAAGTTGAACAAATTGAGTTCTGGTAAGTTTTTGCACGGCATCACAACCCTAACCTTGAAAAGAAGGTGGAATATTTAAATTGTACCGACAGTGACAGAGGAAGTCAAAATTATCTTTCAGTCAATCTTGACAATTGTATATATCTATCTGATTTTTTTTTTAGTGATTTAACATCCATTCATGTCTTGATTGTATAATGTGCCTATTGTGTTTATAGATTTATTTAACACAGTGATTATAAAAGGCCCGACCCTTTCTCATGTGCCACTGTATATTTTTGATGAGATAAATAAGGCTTGAAGACGCCAGAAGAAGGAAGAATACTGACATATATTATTTGTTATAAACTGTATGCTTGATGTACAATATGACTCTATGGAATGGATTTGCTTTAACAAAGAGGCTTCATTACTAAATCTCTCCTTGAAAAGGTAAATTTTAAAATTAAATATTTAAAGTTGCCCAGGGAAACATGCATTTTTCATTCGCCAATTAATTCCAACTTAAGTGTTTCATTAAAATGTTCTATTATTATGTTGATTGCATATTTCAAGCTCATTTGTGGTGATGACAGTTGATAATTCATTGCAGTTTGAACTCGCATTGGGGAGTTTGCTGGTGTAGGTCTTTTGACATTCACAACACTGCACCTGCAACCTCATCTTTTCAAGACAAATAGACTGTTTGCAATAACATGTTATCATGTAATCTGTATTGATTATACAGATCATTCACTAATGGATTTGTAGATATAATTACATCAGACTTGCTGATGATGGCATTGTTAAGCAGTGAAAATTTCCTCATAGAATACCCAATGCACTATCCTGCTGCTGATATCTATTTCAATTAATATCATAACTGTCTTGGGTAAATCTAATATTGAGCCACAGATAAAGTAATTATGCTTGTTCCATAACAGTGAGGTATCATCAAATATGAAGCTTACAAAATACAACATATTTATTTTATTTTTCTGGACATCTTAGAGCTCCACTGCTTTTACCTCTTATTCCATCCATCCATTATTCATACAATTATCCTTTTAGGGGTTGTATAAGGGCAGCTGGAACCAATCCCAGTTGTCTTTAGGTAAGAGGCCAGGTCAACATACAGAGAAAAAAAATTATTCACACTAATATTCACATCTACTATCAATTCATATATACATATAAATAAATATAAATATATTATTAATTGACATTACATTACATATCATTTGGCTGACGCTTTTTTTTTTATCCAAAGCAACTTACAATAAGTGCATTCAACCATGAGGGTATGAACCCAGAACAGCAAGAATCATGCAAGTCTCCAATTAACCAAACCCCAAACTGCATCTCTTCAGACTGTAGGAGGAATCTGAGTCCCTGAACATGCAAAATCCACTCAGAGGGACCCTAAGTCAAACCTGGAGTTGAACCAACAACCTTTTTGCTGTTAGGCGACCGTACTCAACACGGCACCACATGCCTTTACCAGTTAAAATTGTACTATCACACACACTATCTGCTTTCCTTGACTACACTTCATCTGACACCTCAACACCATTCATCACTTTAACTTACGCTTCAAAGCCTTTCAGCTGTCACGTCTTCGTCCTGTGAAATAAGAACGCTTCCTTCCTCCAATTGCTTCGGTTTTTGCACTTCAGCTGATTTCGTCTGTCAGTTTATACACATGAATTTCTGTCTGGAGTTCAGATTCTATACTGACACATATCCATCATATCCTTTCAGTGCCCGGACTTCAGCTGAATCATCAACTCCTTTCAGCTCCTCATCTGAACATTCTTCCAACTTTCCATTTTTAAATGTCGGTTCACCGTCTAGAAGTAGGTGGAGTACATTTTAAAACGTGGCCTCTGATATGGTCTTTCAGAATATCAGATCGTTTCAACTGCTAATTTTCACAAGTATTCTTTACAAAAATATACTTTTTCTTGTCATAAATGTATTACTTATAAATATAACACAGTGCATTCCAGTACTTGGGCAGTGACATTTTTCAGTGTGCTGTCTCTGTACTTCAGCACATATTAAATATGAAGTGACTCAGTGTCAGTGAGGGTAAAGTGCTGACTCTCAAATCTTGAAAAGTTGACCATGTCACTTTGCCAAAATACAGGACTCTATGTATAATAGAAGGTTGTATACACCAAACCGTACATTGTTTACCTGTTTATCCAATATAAAGCCTTTTTATTTACACAGCACAAGTGTAAATAACAAAATGAATGACGACTGAATTCCATTTAGCTACTTCCGTTTCAGGGTCCCTGGCGTTTTTCATGCTTGCTCAGCCGTGTCCGACTTTCACTGTGGTTCTGGATAGAACAGAACCGTTGTTAATGTGCTTTTCCAACTGTGACATGACCATATGTCTGCTGTGAGAATGGGCTGCACCGTGTGTTTTGGCAACAGAGTAACTATAATCAATGAAGGTAATGTCTATCACGTCTTTGTGATTTGATGATGGTGTTAGATTTTATATGATTTGATGGTGTCTGTTTAAACATGCATAATGTCAACACTCAATCAGTCTATGGTGCAGAGTGACGTTTGAATATGTTGTATCCATCCTACCTTGTTTGTCTGAAATGAAGCTGTTGTGCATCTACAAACAACCAGATTCAGCCTTTGTTTTTACCAGTATTTATTGTCTGTGTTTCTTCATAAAATGAAACGTTATGTTTTAATTGTTGTTCACATGTGTGGCTCATACCTATCGGCTGTTTCAGAGGTCTGAGTCGGCTGCTTCAGAGGTCTGAACGACACAAACTTCCGACCCAACAGCAATACAAATGCCAGTTGTATAGCCGATAAGATGATTTTTTTTCCGAGATATGCAAGCCACATTAAGGCAGACAGGCATTTGTGG
This sequence comes from Pleuronectes platessa, assembly GCF_947347685.1. Lineage (NCBI taxonomy): Eukaryota > Metazoa > Chordata > Actinopteri > Pleuronectiformes > Pleuronectidae > Pleuronectes > Pleuronectes platessa. The sequence continues at coordinate 21,457,335 of NC_070627.1, read as the reverse complement.
AATTAGTAGATCGATTCCTGCATTATTTGAGCAGTACTTGTTGCATGCAGAAGGAGATTGTTGCAAACTTAAAGTAGCGCCATTGTTGCAGTTCCATTATCACTGCTGTGTTGGCTGGAAATGCACTCTAACCCTACATAACACCAAAACGACAGAAGGAGAGACAAATAAAAGTACAACTGCAATCTAAGCAATCGATTTCATATTTTCTTTCCAATTTCTTCCCATTCAGCCACAGCACAGCCTGTGAAATTGGGCCCGGCTACTGCTGAATGAGAGAAAAAGGCTTCCTGGGGCCGCTCTTATTTGATGATAGCTCTGGTTTCTGTTTACCCGTCCACAGATGTCCCCCTTTTCTTTGATACATTGAAACTGATAACCTGATATCTGCACTTTCTGCTTTCTCCCCATCTCGCCAAGAATTTTCTGGTCACAGCAGCTTGAACGAGAGATCTATTATTATAGTGTGGTTCACAATATGAGACCCTTTCAGGCCAGTAAACTGCCAGAAGGGCTGCAACCAATGAAATTAGAAGAGGTGACGATATAGGGATATACCGGATCATCTGTTGATGATCACCCTCCGATCCAGAAACAGAACCACGCTTTGGTGTTTCCTCCCATGTACAGTGCATTCAGAAAATATTCTACCCTATCACTTTATCATAGTTTATGGTGCAGCCTCATGCAATCTATCCTCATTCAATTGACATAGGAATTTATTAAATATTTTAAAATGTAATAAAAAATAATGAAATATCACATTGGCATAAATTGTCAGATCATTTTATTCAGTACTTAGTCAAAGCACCCTCGGCACAGATAACATTCTTACATTTTCACAAGTATGAAATGGAGAAACTTGGATTTGGAGATTTTCTACAATTTCTCTCTGCAGATCCTCTCCAGCTCTTCTTTCAGGTCGGATGGGGGCTATTTTTCGACAGTGTACATTTTCGCGTCTCTCCTGAGATGATCTACTGGCTTCAGGTCAGGACTATGGCTGGGCCACTCAAGGATTCGCTTCTTGGTCAGCCCTCTCAGAAGGCCCTTTCTCCCCCAGTTGCTCAGTAAAGCTAAGCAGCGAAATCCAGGAGTAGTCCTGGTTGTTCCATTTGGTTCTGCTTTTGGGGACCTTCAATGCAACAGTTTTGTTTAGTAGCCAGATCTGTGCCTCGCCTCATCCCTGCCTGAGCTCTGCAGTTCAATCAACTCTGTGGTTTGGTTTTTGCATTTTCCAAGTCATGTCATATCAACTGAATTCACCACAGGTAGAAACATCTCAATGACAAAGAAAGGGAGGCAGTTGATTTAAATTTCAAGTGTCTGAAATTCAAAGGGTCTGAATACTTGTTTCTAATAAATTTGCAAACAAAATTCTGATTCAGACTAACAAGGAAAAGTGAATTCAAACTTTCTTTTGTGATGTATATATATATATATATATATATATATATATATATATGTGTGTGTGTGTGTGACTTAGTGTACATTATTATCTGGTTCCACTTAAAGTAAATGTGTACACTAATGTTCACTGCTGAAAATGTGTGATATATCTAAGTAATAAATAGTGTTTGTGAGTGTTTGTTCTGTGTAGTACATAAATAAGCAAAGACAGGGTATACATTTATAATAAGGGTTCTCATGAGGCGGCTCCTCAGTTTTCTGCTTGTCTCTTGTAATCTCTTGGGAGGATGAGAGAAAGGCAGAATGGGATGTTAAATGGTGGAGTCCCAGGTGCAACAACAAGGAGAAGAGATTGGATGCATGAGGAAGAGGAGGCAGGGGGTGTAATTGAAGTTTAAATGTGTGTTTTTGTGAGAGATGGCGGTAATGGGTTATTATATGCCTCCGGGGGCCAGTGGAAGAATGCCTGCAGATGTTGCGAGGAGCCACAAGCTCCCCCAACCCGCTACTCAGGAGGAGACAAATAGGAGCACTATGGGAGGCTGCTGTAAATGCAGACCTGTAAGTCCTTTGCCATGTTTAGAAAGTCCCATTCTCACTCTGACTTTCTTTCTCACATACGTCACCTGTGGAGCTGATAAGCAGATTGGCTGAGTCCCCCACAGTGCAGCTTAATTTCCACATAGTCCCACCAAAACAGTAGAAACTGCTGACAAAGGTGTTTGCTAATGATTGTTGTTTAGCTGCTTTACTAGATTTGGAAGTTTTGAAGCGAACACACTGACCTTATATAAAGATGGTCGACATGACAGCTCCCCCAAAGTGAAGCCAAAGCACTTGATCGCCACCCAGTATCTGGTTCAAATATAGATCATAAATTCTGCCTTCTCCGTGTTAGTGGATGGAACATCGACTAAACTGAAGAGTCAAAGTCAAATTCATATTTTTCAGAGATTTTAATGTTTAATCCTAAATGCTGGGTCATCTTTTGGCTGCAAATTGACAGAGAGAAGGTTTTTAGCAACATATTTGAATGTAGCTAAAGTTAGCTCAACAATGCTATTACATGTTATATTTTTATATGAACCTAAAAAAGATACAAAGATGGCAGAAATAACAGCTCCCCAAAGGTGAAGCCAAAACATGTTAATCATTCACTGATGGATTCTGTCATGTTAGGTAGTTCAAGTTCAAATCTATGAGTCAGTCTAACAAGTTGGTCGCTGTAAATATTTAACTAACAAATCAATATAAGTAGGAGTAATAGTAATAGGAATCCTTTCATTTTATTAAGACCAAAATGTCAAACTGTTACTTTGTCTAAATGTTGTCTAGTTTAAATTACTCTTTATTTGTGCCAAGAGGTTAACAGACACAAGTCAATTAATATATTTACAACTCAAGCCTATAGACAATAGAAAGCATTCCTCAAGGTTGAGTTCATTAGAGGAGGGATACGACTGTACAAATATCAGAGTCTTTTGGAAGAAGCTTGAATATTATCCAGTCTGTTGCGATCATAGTGGGAGGGCTCTTCATGTGGCGATATTAACCATTCATGCTTTCATAGATGTGAGATGGAAGACAAACCCCATGGTTTAGCAGATATAGACCCAAGAAGGAAATGTCCTACTGTGTTGAAACTGTGCTGAGAATATAACTGCACTGAAAACACTGGATAAAAGCAGATGTGTTTTTTGCCGACTGCCATAAACTACAGTGACTACTAGTTGGAGGCCAAGACTCACATTCGCTGTAACTTTGGTGACAGTTCCAGTCGGATGCCCTTCAAGTTGTAAAAGCAAACAAATAAGGTTGTGCTGCCTCCCACTGTGAGGTTGACCCATTTGTTCCACTGGTCCAACTGATGGATTTGGTTTTATACATTTTCAGCTTTTTATAGCCTCCCCCTAATTAGTTAAGAGAGAAAAAAAAACATGCACTCCATACATTTTCACCAGATTTGACTAGCCTCTTTTTCCTCCTTCTAAATTGTCCTCCCGAGGTTTTCTCTGCAGACCTGTGCGTCCACAGCAGGGTTGTGTTCTCTGTTTTAGGGTGAGCCAGAGCGGGGCGGGCGGCTCAAGACACCCAGCGGGGAGGTCTGAAGCTCTAATAGCAGAATCGGATTAAAGGACTCCCCTGGTGTGTGCTGCCATGCACTCGTGCACGAATGCTCTGCTTGTCATCAATACTGAGGCAGTGGCATGGGGAGATCTATCAGCAAATCCGATTGCAGGCAGAGAATTCTAAAGTCCCAGCAGAAAAGGCTTTTTTTTTCTCCTCCCACTTTCCTGTTACATTATTTCAGGCCCCAGGAGAATATTCTCCATCATGTCAATGTAATGTAGCACACAGAGGCAATCATGCAGCCTCTCATGGCCTCAGGGCTGCCTGCTCAGAGGAGAAAATGCAACTTTAGCACTTAATCATCTCACCCAGAGCTGCCGCACCGCTCTATGGGATGGTTTTCCACACAATATGAAACCAGATCCCTCATGGTGGGCATGTTGTTGTGTATCCCTCCCATGGTTGAGGGCTTTCCCCCTTCGATTCCCCCACCTTCACATTTGAACATCAGCAAATACTCTGCCTCAGAACTGCACTCGTATGTCAATTCAGCTTGTGCGGAAAAAGACCCCAGCTGGACGCGATGTTACCTGCCGACACCTGCTGAAACATTTAGAATAGACTCCTCACTGAGGAGGGCACGGTAATCAGAGTCTTTCTAGTGTGATGACTGCTGTGCCACTCAGGAGGACCATGCATGCCGAAGCAGACTGATGCTGGGCTTTATTGATATTGGCTTACATGCACACCGGACATCACTGCTTCATGTTTCAGTGCCGCAGAATTCACGTCTGCTCAGGAACAGATGCGGTAATTTGATGTGTGTGTCCGAAAGGAAGCTATAGACAGTCAAACAGGAGTGTGTGTGTGTGTGTGTGTGTTTGTGTGTGTGTATTATCATTTGATTGATCGGCTACACACATGGCTCCAAGGGAAGACATAGGGAGAGGTCAAACAAGACTGTTCCAAATAGACCTGTCGGAATCAGCCTCGGGGAGGCCTCACTGGTTAGACAAGGGTGATACTTTTTTACTGCAGGTGCCCTTGCTTTACTGTGTGTGGACAGGACAAGCACATGTATTATTCACTGGTCTCGCTGGGTGATAAATGAGGGACCTTCATCGACGAGGGAGTGGAATATTCACAAGTGCTTATCTCTTTTAATCCCATGACTGCAGGCCAAATCATTGAGTTAGTGGGCAGCCTAACAGTGCTGTGGAAACTGCAGGGGCAAAGTTGTTGAAGCAGGAGATTTATCCAAACGCTATTTGTTTGTCAGAACAGCTCGGTGATGTTAGCCGACAGCATTTTTAGGACAAAATAAAGGGAACACATGCAGGATTTATACTAAAGATGAATTAAAGTTTTGACCATAGACTGTTTATTTCCTGGGAACAGTTTTTACTTTAAACAGTCTGTGAATTAATTTATTTTTACCCCGAGCCTTGTTTGATGAGTAATTTGAAAGCAAACCATCGGAGCAACCGCAACTGGATGGTTGTATTATTAAACTGCACTGTCAAAACCAGTATAATTGTAATATGTTAATGAATAAATTACCGTAAGGCACCATTCTCATAGTGATCTGTTTTTAAATATGGTTAATTTAATTCAAGTCTTTAAAACACTGAACACCGTCGTGGACATTTTCCTGGCTCTGCCAGGAAATGGGGCTGGAACAGGATCATTCTCTGACTCATTTGTGTCTTTGCTGGATTTTTTGTTTGATTGAGTTAGTAAAGAAAAGTGTATTAGTCACAAGCTATACTCCCGAAGCATTAGTCCAGATTCGTGTGGATTCTTGTCATTAGCTGATGATTGGGGCACTAATAAGTATTTAAAGCAACAGCAAAGTGTGTCTAAGAGATCTACTGGAAATAAACGATTAGCAAATACAAACCAGTCTTTGGCTACACAGACAACGCTTATTTATACAGGATCTTATAACTGTCTGTTTTTTTAAAAGGTCAATAGCATGTGCAAAAGACATTGTTTAAATATTATCACTAAAGCATTAAAAAGTGGCACTTTAATGTTGAACTGAACCTAATTTCAACTGCTTCAGTGAATATTAATAATATAATTTTCTTTATACAGTTTGCAAAGTGACAAGTAACTAAAGCTCCAGAATAAACCTAGTGGAGTAAAATCAGATTGTATAAAGATGGATGACATGACTGCTCTCCAAAACTGTAGCCAAAGCATCTTGATCGCCATCTGGTGGCTGGCTGTAATATTTGTCGTTCCTACCTCCTTTATGTTAGTTGATGAGACATTTAGTTATTTAGTTATAATAAAATATTATTTGTTTATCCAACAATTGGTGTGAAACAAGCATGTGTATCGACAGAACTCACCACCATGGTTCCATCCCTCAATAGCTACTGGTACCAAAAGTGTTAGATGATGGCATCCGTATCCAGGCTATTTTGGATTCACCTCTGGATAGTGGGAAGGAGTGGAGATGCATTGTCCATCTTTATTTATAGTATATGAGCAGATCAGCCATATAGTGGAGCAGGTAGAATAAGAAATAGTACAGCACAATTTAATTTGTAGTATATGACTTTACAAAGCTTGAACAAGCCACTTGTATTTCCATAGGTTGTAGCTCCCTCTGAGGAATTAGCCTGATCCAATTTAAAAACTAACTTAGCTAGACCACAATGCACCTTTCTGCAGGAGTTTTTGTTGTTTTTGTTTTATGAAGACTACACCTTGTTTTACAGAAAACGATTTCCCTTTCCCCTCAGTTCTCCCGTCCGCTTCGGCTCCGTCATACCATGGCAATTTAGAAGAAGGAGAATCCTATAAAGTGCAGCTAAACCAACTGGCCTTTGTTTTTTACTCACACAAACACACACACATACAAACACATAACGCACACACACACTCACACACACAGAGAGAGAGAGAGAGAGAGAGAGAGAGAGAGAGACAGAGAGAGAGAGAGAGAAACTGGAGGTCTGCCACGGAGCTTTCTAGAATACTAATGAGGGCGGTTAGCCAGTCAAAGTTACTGACCTGAGGTGTCGAGATAGAGCACAGACCAAGGAGTGGTGGGGTTGAGTGCAGCCAGACACCGTTTGCCACAGTAGGACTGGAAATGTCAGAGTTAATACCTCCGGCCTGGCTCGCTCTCCGCAGGTTATGACTGATAGTAAACCAAACTCATGCCTCATTTGTCCTATTATGGGGATTTTCTGATTTTAGGGGGTTGAGTGGAAGGAACCAGAGATATTGTCACATTACGAACACTGTAGTGAAAGTGAGATGTTTGTCTTGCCTATTGAAGACATATCCTTTTCCAAACTTTTTTAGAATACATACTGTCGTTTCTAAGGGTTAGGTTTTGGGTAATTTTATCTGTGTTTGTTTGTGTGTGTGTGTGGTTGTGAGTATGTGTGTGTGTGTCTGTGTGTGTGTGTGTGTGTGTGTGTGTGTGTGTGTGTGTGTGTGTGTGTGTGTGTGTGTGTGTGTGTCGTCCACGTTTCACATGTGTTATTGGGATCTAAATTTGTTTCCACAGTCACATTATGGGGCCAAGAACAGGTCCCCATAATGTGAATCATCACATTTCATGGTTATGGTTTAGGTTTTTTCGGCAAGTAAGATAAGAGTAGTGTCAGGAAATCTATGTAATGTCATAGAGACAGGGCTGTGTGTGTGTTTGTGTGTGCGTGTGTGTGTCTGTGTGTGTGTGTGTGTGTGTGTGTGCATGCGTGTGTGATAATTAGCTGTTGAACCGCAGCAGAAGCCCTGCTCCACATGCCACATCAGGGACGAGCGTCGGTGGAGAAGCGAGGATTTGAGCAGCCTGAGAAAGTGATGTCTCTCTTCCCTCTCTCTCTATCCACTTCTCTCTGTCTTTGCTTGTCTCTCGCTTCACTTGCCCTCTTCTCTCTTGTGTTTTCCTTTCATTTTGCCAGTGATTATGTTTCTGTTAGCCTGTATCTCCCTCTCCGTCTGCCTATCTGTCTCCTAACTTTTCCAACTTCATTTTTATTCTGTTCCACCTCCCGCTCTCTCCCCGTCTCTCCACAGGTGGGGAGGCAAGAAAAACCTACAGAGAGAAATAAAGGAAAGGAAACAATCTCATGCTTATCAGTGAACATGTTGAGGGTTACGTTTTGTCAGGTAATTAATGTTGCCGCTTGTGGCCATGAGGAGGATCTCCATTATAAACAAAGCCTATTCATGAGCTGGGAGATAACCCCCACTTCTGCATTTGTATCAGGGGGAGAATGATCACCCCCAATGCAAGTGATCTATCCCCGCAGCCTGCAATCTGTTTAGGGAGGCATCGTCCCATTGTCACAATTCCTTCATTCACATTAAAACTGATCATTATGGATTACAGTAGATATGGATTTCTATCACTCTCCCACTGGAAGTCTTTTCTCTAATCTGTGCGTCAGCACAACCACTTAGGTTTAATGCAGGTACTGTATGTTCAGGGGTTGAAGAATAAATATTCTCTAAAACATAATTTATCATGAAATTATTATTATTATTATAGATGAGATTGATTGGATAAAGAAATCTGGAAAGAAATATCTAAAACATTTAACTTTTAAAACAAAATAGTTTGCATCCATTAATTGAAAGAAGGATAATTATGTATCATACATGTAGCATATGACTTGGATTTGTTTCCTATTGTATATTCCTACATTAAATATGACTGGACAAGTGTAAAATCATTCTTTTCCATCTCTCTCATTGTTTCATTTTGATTTGAATTGTTGTGAATTTATTTCATATTCTCTTGCTAACTAACTTCTTAATCAGATGTCTAATAATAACAAATGTTAGTTTATTTTTATTTTTAATTTGTTTTGGGGCAGCTGGGGCTCAGGTCTCAGGTCGGTGGTTTGGTCCCAAACCTCTCCATTCCATGTGCGGAAGTGTCCTTGGGCAAGACACTTAATCTTAAATTACCCCTGAACGCTGTGCTAGCAGTGAATGAGTTATGGATGATAGAGGGAGTGCTGGACATAGATGCATTATATGAATGTGTGTGTGAATGGGGGAATGTCAATACTGTAAAGAGCTTTGAGTGGTCACCAAGAAAAGCGCTATAAATGTATGTGTGTGTTTGTGTGTGTGTGTGTGTGTATGTATGTGTGTGTGTGAGTGTGTGTGTGTGTGTGTGTGTGTGTGTGTGTGTGTGTGTGTGTGTGTGTACGTATACACACACCTATGCTATTATATATTTTTTTCTTTCTTTTCTGTTCTTATGCATTTTAAATGTTTTTTATCTTATTTTAAATTTTTTATTTCCTTTTCTTTTAAATGTAATTTTAACATGTTTTTATTTTATATAATTTTTTTAATATGTGTTAATACACATTGGTTGTCAAGTTGAGTGACACCTTTTTTTCTCCTTTGGAGAAGTTACTACCGTGAGGGATCATATTTCAAGAAATAAAGAATAAAAAGAATGAATAAAATCAGAACAAATTTTGAATCTTGTCACTTCCATCTCATAGTCGTGCTGGCTCATTATACATGTTTTCTACCCTCGTAATTTCAAGATTTTCCTTCATTTGTGTTTCCGTATAACAGTACATTTGCCAAAAGTGTGTACTGATGGGCTTAAATTGAACAATTACTGAGTAAAATGTAGAAATAAAAAAATGAGAATGCCCAAGCCATCAAGTGAAGCTAAGTGGTTTTCTGTGAAAGAGCAACATTGCCATCTAGCATCTGGAGGAGAAAATGCAGATTAAAAAAAATGACTGAAGCCGAGCTGATGGATTCAACTCAATTTTTTAAGTCTACCACACAATCAGAAAACATTTATTGCAAAAAAACATCTTCTATTGCATGTGTATGTGTGCAAACATTGTTTTTGCAATTGCCACTCTTTAGCCAATGTGAATAAGTTCAAGTTAAACAGGTTAACACTTGATTCTCCCCTCAAAAATAAAGTGACAAAAAGTTGATCTCTCCCTCCCAAGCACTTTACACTGATTGACATGCTGATGCTCCACTCACTGACACTCCTCATGTATATGACGCTGCCAGCTTTACCTTGGATGGGAATTCTCCCTCGACCGTGAGCCTGCAGAGTTATTCCTCGGGCCTGCACTCAGGTAACATATTTGCATGGGATGCGGCGATGCTGCCAGGCTGTCGAATGATAATCCTGCTTTTGCAGCCACTCCTAAAATTCCCAGCGGTGCCTCGTGCGGGTGTGATTCCATTTCTCCAGGCTAATTTAATGAACAGTATGAAGCTTATTGAGTGGCCTGCCTGCATGTGTTCGAGATTACGAGTGAAGCTGGTGGATAAACATGTGGCTGATGTGTGTTTGCTGGAATAGCAGCAGTGACATCATGGTATGTAATGCATGACCTTTATTTCTCTAAATGCATACAAGCATATGAAGTGCTAACCTCCACACACAGGAACACACTCAGTGAATGCAACATCAGGGTTGATAGACATAATTTCATCCATAATGTCACAGATCTGGAAGCTGCACTGCTCAGCTCTTCTCCCCCTGTATCCTAAGTCTACATTCAGATTGGTTTATTCCTGCAGACACCTCCGTATATATCATGACGTCATGATTTGATGACAAGCATGCATGTCGAAGCAGAGACACTTCCCAGAGACTACGGCTGTCTCAGGTGACACTATCATCTCTGTCGTGCTATAAATCTGCAAAAAAAAAATATTTTTTCAGATATGACAAAAACTATTTGAAACCTCAGAACACATGCAACTGGTTGTATGTAAATGTGCGCTACATCTCAAGCACAGTGGTTCCAGTGGGCTTTGTTGCCTTTTTTCCAAGCTTAGTCCACAGACTCGCTTTTTATTCCGGCTTTGACTACCTCTCCTGCTCTCCTTTCCCTCCCTCGCTCCTTTGCTCTTCTGCTCTAACAGCCCTTGACAGCTGGAGATGAAATAGAAATTTTGATATCAAACACCTACACAAAGGAGGGCTGACCTTTGATCACGCCGCTGTTTGATGTTGTGACATAAAATTTGCATCATGGGAGCCCTGGCAGCAGACGCTGCTGCAAAGGGCTAATGCCAGAGCCCCGTCAGGAAGCTGCGAAGGTCAAGGACCCATTAGGAAGGAACAAGCCCTCTAATCCCACACGAGGGCCCAGCGCAGCATTTGATGTTCGATACGAAGAAAAAATAATAGAAAACTGAGCCCTGAGAACAGAGCGGCCACAGCGACAGCGTTCATTAGGTGTGAACAGGGAGGAAGGGTGTTGTGGAATTATTATTAGAAGTGATATTGTGTTGAGAGCGAGGTATTCATGACCTCTGCTGGTCAAACGACATGAAACCATAACAGGCCTCTTAAGCATAAAGAAAATCTGGTCACTAAACACTCTCTGTGGTTGGTGTGGGTCACTTTAGAACACATGGCACGCTCCCTCCCAATGTTCCGTATTGATCTGCAGACAGGTGGATCAGTGGAGCTCTGAAGCCGTTTAATTATTCAATGCTGGCACGTCATTTTTCATGCTCGCTGCTGTTTCACAAGACCAAAAATAAACCTGTCACTCGGCCTGTCCATCTTTCATCTGGCCATCCAGCGTGCAGCATCATTAGCTCCGCAGCACAGGTGAGAGGAGGAGGAGGAGGAGGAGGAGGAGGAGGAGGAGGAGGAGGAGGAGGAGAGGAGAGGAGAGGAGAGGAGAGGAGAGGAGAGGTAGGGACAGAAAGGAAAAGGCAACACATCCCTTCGCTGATCTCCCCCACTCTCTCTCCCTTACACTATTTAACAGGTCTGACGCACTGTTACGGGCAATCTCATTTCAGGCAATATCATCATCTTTCCCCTTTTTCATATTTCAGTTACATTTTCTTTGCTCCCACTTTCGAAATGAGGTCATAATACATTACAAACGGTTTGTCATACAGTGAAAACTGTTTTGTGGTTAATTTTGTACTAATATCAGCTTTTATAAAATGGATTAACTTTCTTGAGGTGGTTACAATCACTATGTTACAGGTTCCTCTGTCGTCCTGGAAAATGAAGCATGTTAGTATAATCATAGACTACTGAGATAAAACAGTCAACTGTGCAACAGCATAGAAATATCGTAAAAAGCTCTTGTGAATAAATATAACACCCTCACCAATATTTGAAGTATGTGCACTGAACTACATAGTCTGCCCATTGCGTACATACTTCATGGAACCATAAATACTTTAATTCCGCACAAAATCTTTTGAATTGAATAGCTTTCTAAAGCAAATCAATTTATATATCCACACATATGATGATTATTTACAAAGATGGGGAAGATGAAGGCTGATATTTAACATTATCTTTATCACGTATCATCCTTATTTCATATTTGCATGAGCTGACACACTAAGTAAAAGAGGATATTATAGAAATTTTTTAACATAACTATGTCAGCTGAGAAACAGTTTTTCTATCCACCTGACCCAAACAGCTTCAATCTTCATAAAAGCTATGGTGCTTTAATAAGTTTGGGATTTACGGTCTAAAAGCTCAGGAGAGAGCTTTAGCCTTAAGTGGATATAATCTGTTATCTGTTTCCAGTCTGTATACTAAACTAATCTATGGAGCCAGCTTTATACTCTCGTCCAAGTGTCTACAAGAAAGCATGTTCCCAAATGTGTTGAACAATTCCTTTAAAGTAGCCACGTGGAAGATTGGAAGATTTTGTGATGTTTGTGATGCCGATAATATACAGATTTATTCACCAATGCAAAGTTCAAAACCAGAACAAGAACTTCTAGACACCACTCCAAACTGGCCTTATTACACCATCTAAGTTTACATACCAACTTATTACAACTTACAAGCAACAACAACTATTTGTAAGCTGAGGCCCTCAGAGGATGTTGTATGTGTTAGAGCAGATGTCAGGGACATAGGATTGTGTTTCATTACTCATCTCCTCACTCTTTACAGCGTGCACATATTAGATAGACTTCTGTTGTAATGCAACAGAAATCCCTCTTCAGTCAGCTCATCAATTTAAAAGACAAATAAATTCTTAACCTATGGTATTTTCTGTAATTCTACCTCGGACAGATATCCACTCCTGATGAAATCCGGTTAGAGTTCATGAACCCTTTTCACATCCAGACTTTTTTTAAATCTCGGTAAGTGAGTGATGAAAAAAGCACAAATACAGTCGACTGAATTGGGTTACCTCACTCACCATATTTCCTGACACCAGTATGAGGTAAGACTTCTCAAGTCAGACATTTTTAAGACTCTGGAGTTTTGCCGGCCTGATCAATAATTTTGTTCTCTGTAATTATCCCACCATTGCACTCATTAATTACACTTTCAAGGCTCATTTCCAGCGTTGCCCCCAGATGTCCATTCCGTGGGAGCATCCAGAGGGGTGAGGGTGGAAGAGGGGTGGCGGCGGGGGCAGAGCGCGACTGATTAATACTCTGTCTCTCTCTCTAAGGTTGGCTGCCACTCGCAGGGGGGTAAAATGCAAGCGCTCTGTCATGGGAGACTTCACCAAGTGGGAGACAAACAAGGTCTTTGGCCAAATCGATAAGTTCCTCTGATGAGCCAAATTTAGAGAGCTTTGAAGAAAACCACCATCACCCCTTTGACAGACTTCTCCACAGAACTTCCTGAGTTGGCTTTTCTGACTGCAGGATGCATAACATTTGGATAAGGGAAGTGAGAGAAAGCTCACTTGGTTCAGGGCCTACTCTACCAATGCTTCTCACAGTGAAGTAACCACTTTTTACAGCTAGATCAGTATTTTTTACATTAATATAAGGTTTTTAACTGAATCCCTTCCTCCCTTCATTTTCCCACTCTCTGGAACGGAATGAGTTTGGATGATAACAAATCCGGAGAGAAGTGGGACGTTGCTAAATGTGATCACTACCTTGCCAACCTCTCCATCTGTGCTCGGGGCGGGGTTGCCAGATTGGCTGAGTAATTCCACTGGACGCAAACAGCTGTCAGCTCCCATCTCCAGCGTGGTCCCATGACAACACCTGGATTCACTGGAAGGAGAAGTCAAGATCCTGATGTTTTTATCGCAAGATTTAAAAAAAAGAAATTGGGTTATAGTGCTTGTACGGTGATCGTTTTTGATTAGTGCTGTTAATGTGGGAGTTAAAATATTAAGTGTGTATGACTCCCGATTCCCTGGAGTGTATCAAGACTTCAAGACTTAAAGACGATCACATCCAGCAGCCGCTTGCAATGAAATTCGTGGGTCACGGGCTGCGTCTAGCCATGCTCAAAAATATTTAGAAAGAAAACCACACAAGATAAAAAATAGAAGAGAGAATATGCAATATAATATAAAGTAATAAAATACAATATAATAACATAACATGTACACCTAAAATATAAATTATAAACTAAAATATATTACTGAGTAGAATGGGAGGACAGAGGTTTTTTTCACTGACAGTGCTGTGATTCACTTGTCTCATGCTAATTATCATATTCATTATGATGAGTGTTAAGGTTTAATTCCAACAGAAGGTAGAGAGAGGTCACTGCTGGTTATAAATTCAGCTTCCACTGTCCTTCTCTGCAAAGCATCAAGCTGGTCAGAGCTCAGCTGAAAACATCGAGATCAGACACCTTGATGCCATCTGCTGTCTGTTTCCCCAAAACCAGAATTTTATATATTTTAGTTGTATTGATTTGCCAGCTTTGAAGTTCCTGTTTTCCATTTGTAAGTCATTGGAAGTGTTGGTTAAACTGCTCTCTCAGTGAGCGTGACCTGCGCATGGCTCTGAAAACCAAAAAATCCTGTGGCAGTTGAGAGGGCAAGTGCAAAGGGGCTCCTAACTGTGAAAATATATGTGGTTGGGCATGTGGAGGAAGGGAGGTAGGATGGAAGAGAAATGGTGGAAGAGCCGGAGTAGGAGGAAGGAGCAGGGCTAGAAGAAGAGAACCAGCTGTGGTCGCATGAAGCGAGTCCGGATACAGCTGTGAGTGCAGTGGCGTGTATGGAGGCTTAAGCTAGGCCAGGCCTAAACACAGAGCAGTTTCACGCCTCAGTTGCAGAGAGGTCAGCTGGGAAACACGGGGCCGATAAAGAGACTGGGAGGAGATGTGTTTCTGCTTCCCCCCCCGAGCGTATCCACAACACGAGTCCGGTTTAAAGGTGCTGGACTCTCATCTGTATGTACAGTGTGAATCTGTAGATATGTTGTGGGTATCCTCAGTGTGTCTGCCTTCTTTGTTTGTCACAGTATTTTATATACAGCACCATATGGTAAAAGACAAGGGCCTGATCCTGACCACGAGGACTGAAAACAGATGGCTCTCTGTCAGCCAGCCGCACGGCACAAACAGGTACGACTCCTCCAATAAAGCTACACTGCCTTTGGCAAACGTTACAAGGCGTGACCGCTTTCGACATAATCAGAGGAAATTCACGTCATGTTAAGTAGAATTTACATCGCACGAGTGATTTTAATTCTCTCTGATTTGTGCAGCCTTTTCAGGCTTGGCTCACTCTTCAGACCCATTAACAGAGGTTCTATCTTCCTCCACAAGGGGGCAAACTCCCTCCAGTATTTGCATGTGGGTCCAAGTGGACCTGCTGTGGCTGGAGTCATGAAGGAGTCGTCAAGTGCACTGCACTTACTCCAACCACACATTTGTCTTGTAACTTAATGTTACTGCCGGCCTCTAGTTGTCTGTTGCTCATGGGTTTCTCCTCTTTTTTTCTTCAGAGGCATGCATGCAATTCTTTTCACCTTGGAAATTAGTTCCCTACCCTCATACACAAGCATGGCCATTTTATCCCCTTTTGATTTTTTTTTTCTTTCTCCGGACAGGAAGCAAACACAGGAGGTTTTGTGCTCAGCTGTGGTTGGGGCCGAGACCCCCACCACCACCCCCACCCCTCCCACTAACTCAACTTGATGTTGGGAGAAGAGACGGGAAACAGGTGTCACCCATGACCTTCAGAGCTCAAACACATACAGGCCTCACAATGAGGAGGGGGGGGGGGGGACGTCTTCACAAGCTCCTTTTCACCATTTCTCTTCTCATCGTTTTTCCTTCTCACCGACAAATATTCGGTAACCCCACACTCCCACGTTTGTCATCCAAGATTAGTCGTCAAAGTCGATGGGCGTTCAGGTTTGCGTGTTTTACATCAATACTGCATTACCCAGTGGTGCTGCGTTTCTCTCGCACTCACCCCGATCTCACCTCGACTCAGATAGATGACCCCTCGGACAAAGAGGGGAACACAAAGTAATAACCTCTAAATCCCAGCGAGTGGCTTACGTGAAGCCGGAGACGATGGGGAAGTATGCCGCGGAGAGGGTTAGACGTGTGTCTGTGTCCTCGGCGTGTCTGTCAGCACCGCTGCTATCGCCCACTATGTTTTCCTCATAAGAAAAAGATTAATTCTGCAGATTATCAAGCCTCAATAAAGTACTTACTGTTAACCAGTAATTGGGAGAAGCTGATGCCTTGTCCAGACAAGACCAGTCAACCTGAGGTAAAGGACACTGCAGACGACAATACACCTAAGATTAACCTGTTAACACGGCAACGTATATTCTTTTAAACTATAGGACCAGAAAACCAGTTGGACTGAGACAAAGGGAGTGACCTGCAGACCAGAGGAAGGAATGTATCCATAAATGTCAAGTTCAGCAGATGGTGCACAGTTGCACCATGTGTGGTTTCTGATGTTTGGCCATGAGTTTTATAGGTTGACGGTTCTTGCTGAATACCTCCACCAAGTCAACGCTGCACCTAAATATGCCTTTTTTCCAAAAGTTGGTGCGGATTCCTCCCTGACACAGACTATATCCATCTACAACGTTGGTAGAAATCAGTTCAATTACTTTTGGGTGTAATCTTGATTACAAACACACAAAAATACCAAGCAACAGAAAAACCGACAGGGGTGAAGGGTTGAAAACGTAACCTCCTTGGTGGAGAGAGCTATGAAACATCTGAGTGATGAGGAAAATCAAATGAGGGGTAATTAGATTTCTGCTCACTTCATAAAAGCTCTATAGCTTGTGTAGGTATTTGGAAATTTCAAAACTATGAAAGTTTGAATTCATCGGATCATGTCAAGGGGAAATTCTTACAAATAATCGACAAAATGGTATGATCCTCTAGGACCTAGAGGATCATACCATTTTGTCGATTATTTGTAAGAGTCTAGGTCTACTGCAGGACTGTTAAAAACATATCACAATTTTAAGATAGGAAAAGCATTAATATGATTTACTGATTCTTGCAGTAGGAATATTCGTGTGGTTTCTTATTCTTATCCATAGGAGTTACCCTCGTGCTGACAGAACTCCCCACATCACATCATTCTTCAATTTGTCACCCAGTTATTCTTTGACAAATTGACTAACCCTTTTCTCTTGGATTCAGTTCTATTCAGCCTGTATTTCAAACAGGCAGCTGTATATCATAGTGTTATGGCTGTTATCTCACCACAGACATGACCATTGAAATCCCTTACCATTTGTCTATAGGAGGGCGCCTGTTTATGGACTAATGGTTATCCTGGTTGTGTGTCGATGGCATGAGTCTGACAGCCAACTGTTTGACACTGAGGCCACAGAGACAGATGGCAACCAAATGCCTTTTATTGCCTGCCTTTAGCACTTGTGTGTCCCGATCGCATCAGTCATGCGCACTGCAGGGACGCCATGACATGAAGCTCTCTCTCTCTCTTTCTGTCTCTCTCTCTCTCTCTCTCTCTCTCTCTCTCTCTCTCTCTCTCGCAATCTACAAAGTTCCCTCGGCCATCAGCCCATCAGATCAAAATGAATTCTGTGATACAATCAGTGATTTATGCTTTTCATATTCAAACCTGCTGCATATTGCATGCGTGTCAGTCTACATCTGGAATGTGTACTTCTTTGCACATGCTGCAAATGTCTGAGTGTGTTTGTGTGCGTGCGTGTGTGTGTTTGTGTGTGTGTGTGTGTGTGTGTGTGTGTGTGTGTGTGTGTCTGTGTGTGTGTGTGTTCCTGCTTCACAGTGTCATATTGCCACAGTATGTGCTGACACAGCGCCTAGAGCTACAGGTTGCACCTGGTGTGTGAGAGCAGTTCACCAGCTGCTGATGCTTGAGTGTCAGATGCATACACACTCACGGACACACACACACACACATGCGCACACAAACACACATTCATACCATATCCACGCAACTGTATATTTGTTCATTCCATTCCTTGCACATGTGATCATTGCACTGACATATGGTCTTTCGTGTCATGCACGGACTGTAACGCATGAAGGTATATTTCTAAATGAAACAAATGAAACAAAGAACGACAGAAAGAAAACTCACGGCATTGATTTTGTCCTTGAACACAGAAAACCTGTACATATTATAAAAATGTTTGTATCTTAAAAGTGTCCTCCATATTCTTTATCAAAGGAATATGTGTTTGCTAATGCTAAAAAGTCAACATTAGCATTAACAGGTGTTTATTCAGCATCAGTCTTCATTCCGTAACTTGCCAACAGCTGTCTCCAGATGTGGGAAGCAACGGCAACAATAAAAAAAAAAATTATCAAATTAATGCAGGGTCAGGGGGATAAATGTAAAGAGATCATTTCGTAATTCTTATAATAAACCATATCTAAATCATGTTATTTACAGTCTAGCTTCTAAATATAAACAAGGATATTACACATGTGTGCACAAGTTATGATTGTCTGAAAATAAACCAATAGCAAATGGTGGCCATCACCACCTGCTCTCAGCAGCAAACCATTTTGAGTGAAAACGCATATATAGCACCTTAAATGTGTTAAATTATTCACAATTTTAAAAAGATGGTCAAAGAGGGTTTTCCTAAATAATTTTTTTTATGTAGCTGTTCACATTATCTTTTAAAAGTGGGCTGGTTTACACTCTGGTCGTGGCCCTGATGTGACCCGCATGCGCAGAAGAACAAGAAGACGTCACACGCAGCACGCTGGGTAAGGAAGTAAACAAGGAGAAGTCTTTCTTGTCAGTGGGTGGGAAGGGTCAAGGGTTAATTGTGGTTCATGGAGTCCGTTCTGGCTCAGTTTAAGCTCTTTGTTAATATCATACATCGTGTAGGACATCCTACTGCTATTTTCTACCTATAACAATTTTTGTATACACTGTATGTGTGAATTATTGCTGTATGTGAACGGAAAAAAAAACAATAAAAAGATGTGTAAAAAAAAACAAAAAAAAACAAGGAGAAGTCGATAATAAACATGGAGGCCACAGATGTGAGCGTTTGGAGTTAGATGTTTCACCTGATTTGCTTTCAAACACAGACCGGTTACGATACGACGCCTTAAGTTTTGCTTGTACAGACGTTTCAACCCAAGTAATTATGAAGTCTAAAACATTACAGTCCCTCGAATCACTACCTCTGTTGCAGCTGTCCTACATGTTTTTTTGCGCCAGGCAACGTCCGCCCGCCCTTCGCTTGCGCCCAATTAGGAGGAATGTTGATGTACAGTGACGTATTGAATTCCCATACGGTCACATGGCTGTTCAGACCGAGGTCGCACTTCAAAAACTCAGATCTGTATCTGATTCGGGGGGGGGGATCAGATTCGGGCATATAGTCATCGCCGACTGTGCATATATGTAGTGGATAGGTGACCTACACATAAACACATTTTACACCTTACTTTAATATCATGCTGAAATCAACTTCACCATGACCAGATTTGACTGATTACTATTCGTGAGAGTACATTCATTCTGCAGTCAGCTCTCAGTTAGCTTATATCGCTTATCCAAACCTCCAAATGCTCATTAATTAAAAATGATAAACCCTTCATATTTAAAGACCATATATGTGAGTGGTTGTTCTCATCCAGCTATTGAAAAAATTTGAATAAACTTATCTCCAAACATAGTCGAACTACTACTTTTAATACAAGTGAGTAATGTCCTGTTAGAAAAAGGTGCTCCATTATCTTTCATGTAATAACCTCCTCAGATTTTGATTCAATTAAAAATTTCCCTTTTGGTCTTGCTTTTATTTGTTTGTTATCAATGAATAATGCTCGTTAAACAGTAGGCAGGTACACTGTAACTGGGTCTTTGACATTGTAAATTATCCAAAAGTAAGCCTTTGTGATTCTTAACTCGGTCATGTTCCTCTGGCTGTTTACTTTGTCTCGGCCAACTTCCAAGCCACATGTGTAGAGGTTTGTACCCGTAAACTCACGGCTCTGCACTGATAGCGCGGTAAGGGAATTCACACATTGTCCTGACCGCTAACGCAAACAAGACTCGCAAGATCAAAAGACTGTCTAGACTCATAACCGCGGCGGTACTGTGCAGTCAGAGTGGAGCGCCGAGTCGCCTGACATTTTGTTGAGATAAAAAAAACAGACACGTCATGATCCTGAATGAAGTAGCAATTTGCCAAAAGTGTGTGGCTGAAGTTGGAGATAAGGAATCAAAGTTGAGCGGGCACCAGTTGAGCCACCGTCGGGGCTTGGAAGGTGACGCTAGCAGAGTTACTATCACTTTCTCCCAGCGCAGGCTTATCTAATCAGCTGTATTACAGTAAGGACAGACTGGAGGTGACACTGCACAGACGCCAGAAGTCCAACACTCCAGAGATTAAACTCACCTCAGACGAGACAGGAAACAGTCTACATGAATGAATCAAGAGACTAGAGAGGGAAAGTGGCCCTTTCATTGCACACAAATGAGATTAGAACTAAAACTATTTGCAGAGGAAATATACTACAGCAGTTGAGTCACAGCACAAAATGCTGGGCTGCTCCTACAGGGAATTTCCTCCACGCTCTGTACTTGTTGACACGTATTTGTTTGTGGTGGAGGCAGGGGGGAGGGAGGAGGGCGAGGTGAGAGGAAACCATCATACCCCCTTCCGAGATGGACAAGCCCCTATTATCCCCTCATTCACCCTCCCTTCTGCTTCTCCGAGTGGGGGCTCATAATTGGACCTTTGTGCTGTGTGTGAATTCTTCGCCTGCACACACTTTCCCAGACTGTGTCCGGCCACCAAAACAGATGGGGTCTGTATGCACAGGGCACACACATACACACACACATGCACCCACATACACCATGCGTTGGTCCACGGGACATGTCTCACACCCACGCCAGACCCTTCTCATGCCCCATTTTATAGGAAAAATGCAACAAAATAACAAGAGAAGGGGTTTGAGGAGCCCTCGGCCCCTGCGAGGAGGCCTTGCACCCCTGAATCAGTGGCTCTGAAATGCACTGAACGTTCAATAATGTTTTTGCAACTGCGACATTGGAAGTCATTGAGGGAGACTGCATCATTTTTGGGAAAAGGGGGGAGAGAGAAAGGCTGTGGCCAAAGAACCATTGTTTGGGTCTTTCCTTGGCTTTGTTCACATTATTGAACATTGTCCTAAGTAGCATGGCTTGGAAGAAAGAAGCATATTGCCAGGGCAACCAGAGCCTGTAATTGTGTGTTAGGACTTTAGAGGTTGCAGCTGCAGAGGCTCTTCTGTGAAAGAGCCCTGTTTTGGCCATTGGCGATAATGGCGGTGGAGGAGTGTGTGTGTGTGTGTGTGTGTGTGTGTGTGTGTTTGTGTTTGTTTTTGTACAGATATCTTTGTTATGAACATTTTAAACCTAGAACTTATGAATTGAGGGCATTTAAAATAAAAAGTTGGTCCCCACTTTCTGACCCACTCTCATAGGTACGGTTGAGGGTTACAGTTAGGTTTTGGTTAGGGTGAGGAATTTAGTTGTGATGGTTAGGATTAGGGCAAGGGTCTAGGGAATGCATTGTGCCAATGAGTGTCCTCACTAAGCTAGCACAAGTGTGTGTGTGTGTGTGTGTGTGTGTGTGTGTGTGTGTGTGTGTGTGTGTGTGTGTGTGTGTGTGTGTGTGTGTGCCCTTTATCAAGTTCTCCCCTCCTTCATGTTCTCTTCTGTCTCTGCACCTACTCTCTCATTCCTGTGGCTTGTTTCTGCCATTCACTCACTTTACAACCTCATCCTTCACTTTGTGACCAGCTCTGTCACATGCCCTCTTTACCCTTTTCACTCACTCTTCTGTCATTCAGTCTCCTTGTGTTTTTTCCACTCCCTCTTTCCCTCTGTCAGGTACCTCTGAATGTGAGGAGATAACCGACCTGCACAGCCAATTTGTTCCATAAGCCAGCCACTTGTTGAAGCTCTACCATTCATATCTTCTGAGCCACACTGGACCCATTTTGTATCAGCAGAGTGGCAGGAAAACCTGCACAGGGAACGTTAGAGACAAGATTATGTGATTTATGTCCTGTGTCAAATATAAGGAGTAAATTGTATGGGAAAGCCAGAAACACATTAGAGGGCAGGGCAGAAACAATTTATGTGTGCTCAAAAGAGAACTAGGGAAAAGTGTAAAAAGTGTGCCAGCTGACCGCCGTTTAAGTGCAGGACGTATGGGACCGGGACACTTTCTCAATTCAAAGCAACAGCATGATGGATTCTAGCAGGGATTTCCTCCAAATCAATAGTCATGCTCTTTGGGATGGAATGTAGCTGGAACATCTGCTGCCTGAGGCCTGACCAACAGGTGCTGCGGAGCGGCACAGTGTCGTGAGAACACAGAGCCCGCTGGGAGCAGGGCAAGGCCAGGTGCACAAGAGCCATGTTCATCTGCAAGGGGAATCCGCTTTATTAAACCAAGCAGAACTGTAAACTTGATCCAGGACAGAGCAGGGTTTAACACGGGGCCAGCTCGCCCACGCAGGCCAACGTTGCCACATGTGCCCCTGCACACAGAGGAGCAGCATTAGTCATCGAGCATCTGCAAACTCCTGCAGATCCCTGTCACATCCACCTCTGCTGATGCAAAGTTAGCGAGGGGAAGACTAATGTCAAATTTTTAAATGAAATGTGGAACTTGCAAAGGACAAATACTGAAATATTTGCAGGAGAATAGTTTTTTCTGACTGCATAGTCTGCATACTAAGGGGACATTTACAGAGGGAAACTATTCAGAAGAAAAAAATAACTGAAACAACACTTCACCCAGAAATGTTTTTTTTTCCCATTTTGGCGGTATTGACATAGCTGTTCCTTCGTTCCGGCCTGTCCTGTCCTTTCACAAACACACCCAGGTGCATGTTGGGAGCGCAGCAGCCAGCCAACCTTGTAGCTGCAAGCCTTCACCACGGCAACAAGCCCAGTGGAATTGAAGATTTTCAACACTTCATCCTCAGGGAGAGTGTGTGTAGATCGCTGACTAAAGGGACGTGAAGGTGTGTCTATGTCAAAGAAGAGACTACTACCCACAAATATAAGATAACAAATTCAAATCCTCTTGAATTCAGCAAGTGATTTTCCCCCAGATGATTGCATGTGAGGAGCCAATCCTTTCTGTTAATTTTGGGATATTGCTGCCAGACATGTGGTGTGATATTTTACTTAAAGGGGAGAAATTGTAAAGTCCAGTTGTTGGGTTTTGACAGTTTTAGGCCACAGCTGGTCTTGGGCCTGTGTGTGTGTGTGTGTGTGTGTGTGTGTGTGTGTGTGTGTGTGTGTGTGTGTGTGTGTGTGTGTGTGTGTGTGTGTGTGTGTGTGTGCGCACGTCCATGTGCTTGGATGCGAGTGCAATACTTACGCAGAGGCTCATATCCATTAAGACCATTTATTACAAGTTCTTAAAAGCTGCTGTGATTAAATATAATGTTCATTGTACTTGAGAAGTGATGAATGCAAGATTAAGAAAGAAAAGAAAGAGAAATGATCAGGTGTGAAATATTGGTGAGATGAAGGTATAAAATGACTATGAAACCCATCATTATTTAAGCACCTCTGGCCAGGACTAGCACTTTGCAGAATATAATAGGAACAATGTAATTATGAATATTTGATTCACCCAATTCAATCCTGAGGACTGATACAATCTTTTCTATGTCATCAACACTATCTCCACTTGCTCCTAGCTATGGGTCTCCAGTGGATGGATGGAGGGAGGGAGGGAGGGAAGGAAGGATGAGTGAGGTAAGCTGTCACGTCCCCTGGGTGTGCTGCAGGACTGGATGTGCCTCGACCGTTCCCCACAGGGATGAGACGCAGCACTGTCAGACCCAAACACCATCCTCTCCCCCCCCCCCGTCGCCTCCTGTCTCATCTCCTCTAACCCCATTGTTCTCACCTCGCCTTCTTATCTGATCGGGCATCCACTCTCTCCTATTTGCAATTCTAATGAAAATCGGACACCTGCCTTGCCAACCTTCGCTCCTCTCTGCAAACCCCTGCCACAACAACCAGGAGAAAGAGACAGGGAAGAAAAGGGGCCGGGAGAAAAGCGAGCGAGGTAAAGAAAGTGGGAGAGAGACCCTATCAGACGAGGGATATTGTGTTACTGCTGGCCCTGGTAGATTGGATTGTCAGATGGCTCAGTGAGGGAAGAAAAAATGGTCCCTTTCATTCTGGGCTGCTACGACAGAGGTCTTCTCACAGAGTGGGAGAATTACGATATGATGTTGGCTGTCAGACTATAGTCGGGGGACCTAATCACCCCCGTGGGAGGTCTATCACTTGGGTGACCCGGGCCTCTGTAATTCCTCTGCATGTTTAGGGAGGAGGTCAGGTTTTAAGGTGGTGATGTTTTGAAGTGCATAAGGATTGTAAAATAATTAGCGCTGATATGCGTCGACAATCGAATAGGAGCTTTTAGTTTGGTGCAACCTTCAGATATCCCCTCCAGATTTTCATTTCATTTTGTCAATGATTTCGCATGGTGTATAATTCCTGTTAATATCATTTCACACAATCTACAGATCACTCGGGCCCTCACATGCTGATATCACTGGGTTGAAAGTATCAGCCACCTTGAATGTGGCCTTTAGCAGACAGCAGACTAAGGAGAGGGAAAGAAGCAGGTGGGGAAGTAGGGAGATCAGCACGATGCTATCAGTCCATTACAGACCAACGAGGACAAAAGCAGCTTCTCTCCCTTTCAGTGTGGCCTAGTTGTGGCCAATGCAGGACCACTTCCCTGCGCTTCACATATGGGTACCTGGACAAAGACGCCTTGATCCAGGTGTCAAGAGGTGCCATTCATTTTGACTGGTCTGTGTGTTGAGTTCAATGCTTGTTTTAGGTTACTCTGCAGTGGGACAAAGCAACAAATTCCCAAAGAGGCCTCTTGCCTGGTCATTCAGGAGAAAGACCATTATATAAAGACCGCCCTAAATGTTAGGACGTATTCAAATTAAGCTACTGATTCAGCCTCAGTTGTAGACACTGGGATGCATGTGCCACAGCCATAAAAAGTACTCCGACAATCAAATTTAGTTCAGCCTTGACTTTAACCAGCGCCTGTTTGTCCTCCTCCCAATAACCTCAGTGCTACCTTGCTGGGACAGAGAGAAATGGTTTGTGTGGGGGCCTCAGGGACAGCTAAGAAAAAGCAACACACACCTGTTTCATCCCTTCCCCACCCCTTCCTTCCCCTTGTGGAGCAGCTTCTGGGGCACGGAGAGTGGACTGTACCGGTGCTTAATCCAAACGGGCGAGGACAGTGGTATTGTCACCTATTTAGAGGGTGCCGGGGACACGTGGCTCACCCTTTAACATGCTCGAGGGGCTGTGGGTGAAGGCAGGCTGCGGGCCGCAGTGGCAGGTGCTGTGACGGATGTCCTGTGGAGTGCCAAAGCAAACACAGGGAGGCGAGGTGGGGTCAGGGTGGGGCATTCAGAAGGGTAAAGTGGGTATTGGAGATTAGTGTGCTATGGCCCTGCCCTTTAAGCGAGAGGAAGGGGAGGGAGGGTGTGCGGGGTGTGCAAAAGAGAGGTGTCAGGACATAGGGTCACATTCTGCTGCATCACGCCTCTTGGTTTTCGAGCAAGTTGCTGAACAGCTGACTTCAGAGGAGAGTGCAATATGAAAGAACGTCAGGTAGAAAATGAGGAGTGCCTCAGTAAGCTTTAATTTCTCAGCCAAGTAAAGAGGCAGTTTGGGATCGGGAATTATCTCTCCATCTACTCTTAAGACAACTTTTAAGTCCAGCTGCAACTTGCAGCAGCGGCAGCAGTGACAGGAAGTATGAATCAGGTAGAGTTTCACTTGCCTCATGTCCTCTAATGGCCCACCCAATCACCAGGACATGAGCATTACACAGAACATGTGCACAGGAAGCCTGGAGGTATTGCTGTTACACAACAGACACTGGATACGCCTTGTTCGCTAACTTTGGGTCCCTGTCCTGCCCTCGGCCCCCCTCACACCTTTATGAGGGCGACGAAAGAAGAGCACAGAGAATGTGTGAGCTTGAACCTATTCTGGACCCTCCACTGGTGGGCAGCTCCGCAGGCTATACAGACAAACTGTGTGGGCGTGTGTGTGTGTGTGTGTGTGTGTGTGTGTGTGTGTGTGTGTGTGTGTGTGTGTCAGTGTGGACAAAAGGTTCCATGGCGGTTGTGGAGGGTTTGCATTGCTAACTAAAAGTCACACATCTGGAAAAGTCTGTAAGGTTTTCATAGCGATGACATGCAGGGGGGGGGGGGGGGGTGGGGGGGGGGGGGGGGGGGGGGGGGGGGGGGGGACTGTTGGGTAAGGGATGGATGTGAGGAGACCATGAGTTGAAGCAAAGGTTACCCTGCAGGCTGATTTGATCAGGCAGTGCAAGGGGCTTATACAACTGTTAGTCTGGGTGATGGTCTGTGCTTTTGAGAGTGGGTATGTGTATAGTGAGAATGGTAGAAATAACCTGATCACGACTGCCCAAATATAATGTGCTCTCTTCTAGATGAGGCACCGTTGTCAGGTCCGTCATCACATGGGGAACCAGGAATGAGAGTAGCAGGTGGCAGTATAACTTCCAGTTGCTGGCCTTGAGTGAGCCACGCACCTCAGGGAGCCTCCAGTCAAACTCGATGTTGTTTTAACCTTTTTCTATCTTTTTCTTCTACATGCTCGTTTGACTCTCTTGTCAGTCCTCATCAGAGCCGCCATTCTCTGTGCCTCAACACAACACAGCTGAGTGGTCATAGCCGTTTGAGAGAGCCACACTCAGACAGCGAGATGTAATAATCTCCAGTTTACTAAATGCTTTCCTGAAAGACATTCACATTGTTGCGATCATTTTAACAAATATCCAAGATGAGAGCGGTCATTTCTGATATGAGGCCAATTGCTGTGAATGCAGGCAGCCTCCCCTCAGTTTCGATGTTTGATTGTTGTCAGAGACTAGATGTCAGACACAAGCTCTTTGGTGGAAGCTTACAGCTGCCTTGTCCAATTTTTCATTGTGTATCTGCAGCGTGCTGTTCCAAAACCAGGCTGAGATGTCTAGTCAACCAAGCAGCGTACATGAGCGCTAAACATGAGCTGAGGAATGTCTGATAGAAGTTCGGAGGTCAGAACGAAGCATGCCTTGGCAGGGACAGAGGGACATAGCCACCTGGTCATCTGGGTTAATTATAAATGAGGCAGGCCGCAAGGGGGGAAGATGAGCTGGACAGCTGTCTCTCCCAGACACACACATATAAACACACACACACACACACACACACAGGATCACAGTCCATATGCACAGGCCGCTCCGCTGAGCACCAGATCCCAGGGGCCCGTCGTGGCTGAAAAGCACTCCGCTGTAGCCAGGTGGAACTGGGGAAAAGTTCACCATCACAGCCGACAAACTCTGTTACACTGACTCTCTCACTCCGTCTCTGTTTCTCTCTTATAGCCTCTCCCACGGAAATACAAGATGGAGTATGTTCCTTGGATTCGTCTATTGTAAATCTCTGGTATTCTCATAATTACTCTGATAGAAAATAGACTTTAGGGGATCTGAAGAACTGAGTTAGAGTGCTGGTGATTTGCTGAGGAAATGAGATCGGTGCAAGAGAGGTAACACTCTTATTATACACGTATTTTAAGGAGGGTTAGGAGCGACTACTAGACACACACCAAAAGAGAGAAGATGTTATGATGAAGAGGAGGAAGAGTAATAAAAAGCAAAGCATCATGAGAAAATGAGAAATGGTAAAGGTGACGTGGGGGAAAGTGAGAGAAAGAGATATGAAATTAAAATTCATGCAAGAAATGGGAGTAGGGGTGATTATTTGCCGAAGAGACTGATACCAGTCAAATGTCTCCCTAGCAGGTTGTGAAACTGGACCCACGTCGGATTCTGAATATCAGTCATATTCAGCACCTGTGTTATAACTTGATAATATTTCCCCCGGCTGAGTGTTGATGGAGGTAAAACGATAAGGCAGATTGTTTTTTGCTGATCTTGCACATAAAGCGACGCTCTGCTCGAGACAAAAGTCACACTGAAAAGTTAGACTGTGGTCAGCGCGAACGAGCTTTGCAGCATGCAAGTGTCCAAGTGTTGATGGAAAAGCCATCGCAATAAAGCGGAGGAGTAATCCCGAAAGGGCCTGTCTTTTCACTTAGGAAACCCATAAGAATCCAAGCCCTGAGCAGAATGCCTCCCCTGACGCCCATAGCTGAGATAGCAAAGACAGCAGCGGGGACACTGTGTTTGAAATAAATACAAAGCCTCTGTCCACTGGGGACAGTAAGACTGATGCTGGCTTAATCACTCTCATGGCAGAGAGACAATACTCTCTCTTTGTTTCAAACAAGTAAGAGTGCATGAGCAATAATGGCATGCATCAAAATATATCTGACATTTCATGAAAAGTCAAAGTGCAGAATTTGAGGATGCATCCTTGTTCAAGGACTCATCACATTAACATGATACCCTTCCAACAACCTTCTGGTTGCATCAATGCCTAAAAAGTAAGAACCTTCCCGTCATTTCTCTTGATTGTCATACCAATCTGCCTCTTTTGAAGTCCAATCCATATTGATCACCACACTTCCCCGTAATGTGGTTTGTCAGATCTGAGTAGACGAACATCCTTAGCTTTTCGTTTCCAGCTGCACAATGACAGCTGGGGGGGGGGGGGGGGGCAATCTGCTGCGTATCATCCATGCAGAGCCCACTTCTTCTCACGAGCATCTGCCTTTGAGAAACGACAATGTCACCTGTCACTCATGAGCGCCATTAAACTAAATGGGAGATCTGATTAAGTGGGACTGCCAGCCCCACTTATCATGGTTGAAACCCACTGTCAACAGCGCACAGAGGTTGGCCACAAGCATAAGATGGAAGGGAGTCTCTTGTGGAGATGTGGTCTGATTGAAATGTTCCATGGATGCACAGATTAATACCAAGGTGTCAGTGGTTTAGTTAAATTGTGTAATCCGTCCTGAAGTAGGATCCATTCATCTATTATCTAATTGGATTATCTTTATTCTTGTGTTTAGATATGATGTATTGTAAAATCACCTAAGGTGTTTGGAAATTCATAATTAAATACATTTTTTATATTATTATGATTATTATCCATTGCGAGAGAGAAGGCATATTTCGATCAAAGGACAGACAAAGTTCGATGCCATTGAAGACACCGATGAAGATATCAAGAGAGTTTGTGGTGATTAGAACTGAATACAGTCTTGTTTTGCTTAAAATAAAAGCATGTGATGCCTGCAGCAGAATTTATACAGTATGTTCTGCCTCTACCTGCTGCCCCACAGCTCACCTGAATGCTTTGTTATGAACACGTGTGAGCGGAGAGTCTTCTGCTGCGTTGTGCATGTGTGAAAACTTTTCTCTGGACATCCTCTGGAGGTCATGTCTAAATATGACTATATAGACCTAGAGATATCGACCTGTCCAGGGTTAGTATAGTATGGACATAAAATGTATGCGGGACCAACTAGCTCATGCGGACAGAGATTGTTATAGTTTGAAACTAGAACCATAGTGGTTTGGATGTAGTAGTATGGCCGTAGCCTTATATAGGCACTGACCACAGCCCAAAGTCAGCTACAGCAACCACAGCCAAACCAGGGCAAAAGTTCTGATGAGCTGCAAGTTGAGCCCAGTTGTTGCTGGGGCTGGGAGACAGGGAGCAGAGAGAAGGGTGGGGCGGCGACTTGAAACGTGCAGCGCATGGAAAAGGGAAGAGGTGATAGTAAGGTGGTGATAGCGGTGGGAGTGCAGCAAAATGAATACAGGTGACGAAAAGGATCAGGCTGAAGTGTTGGGTGAGGGATCGGGTGGTGTTTGGCCAAGGCCTGAGGAAGTATCATATGCGACACCATCATGAGAGAAGGTTATTCCAGGCTGAGGCAGCCTCCTGGACCACAGGCCTCAGGAAATGCTTACGGAAACACAAGTGCACACAGACAAACACACACAAACACACACACACACACACACATACTCAAAGATGAAGGCAGTCACTGAATCACTTTCTCAGCTGTTTGCCAGCGCACACACTCATTGATTAATCCATACGGGCCAGCACAAACACAGCAGTTTCTAACAGCTGAGTGCTGAAATCGAAGGGCTCCACCCAAACAAAGCTTAACAGGTCACAGTGAGTTCAATAGTCTGCTGTCCCTCAGAGAGCCCCGGCACCACGGCAACTCCCGAACAATCACTTATAATCACATCAAAATAGACGTTACATTCAAGTGATGCAAGTCTGTAAGAAGGAAATAATAGGATAGTACAAAACAGAAGTATCGCAGCAGACGATGGGAATATTTGGCATATCAAAAGCCAGACTTTCATCATGATGCATGAATTACTTCTAATGAAACGAGGATAAAAGAAAACCATTTATCTTAAATGTCAGGTCAAGTGTGCATTCATCCTCATGCCGAGGGATAACAACAACACTTTGTATTCTATCTATAGATCTATCTCTCTTTCATCCATCTATCCATGTAGGATCAGCTTTAGCTCTTATATTGTGCTTTCACTACAAAGATAACTATGCTGAGCTTTGACAAACTCCTTTCCCTCTAAGGTTGAAGTGTCCATTCAGCAGGTGGTCTGGAGATTGACATCAGAGCGAGATGTGATCACAGATAACCCTCCCTCTCTATTCCACCTGGAGTTGGCCCGGCGCTCGTGACTGACAGCTCTGCTCTCAATAATTCATCTGGCCCTGGGTGTCTGAAGGTCAGGAGATCATCTGCTTGGGGCTTGGGGCGCTGAGGAGAGGTGGCACTGTCATCAAATATTTATTGACCCTCTGTACTCCCAGCACACGCTCAAAATACACCATCTCCTCCGCTAAACATGGCACAGATTCGCACCCAGCAGCTTCGGCGGAATGGCAACAGCTACAGATACTGTTTGGCCGGGCGCGAGGCGGGCTGCCTGCAGAGGTGGGGTGCAGCGCAGTGTGGATATGAGAGAGCCAATGTGCTATCCTGTTTCAATTGTACAGCCAGATGGAAAATAGCTTTGAAAGCACCGACACTCACACATTGCAATGCTGATAATAATCCAGTATTTTCTTTGGCTTTAGGGTGAAAATTGCATGTATTGAATGAGAAAGTCTGATAAATACATTATAATTATGATATTTCTGTCCATCGTCACAATCAGTCATGAGTTGTTTACTCGCTGCCTCTAATGTAGAAAGATTTCGGAAAGATGAACTCCAGAGAAAACACGGCAGCACTGGGGATAAGGACTGTGAGCCTCCGCCAGCTTTTCAAAAAAACTTTGTGTGTAACAGACAACATGTTGGAAGCAGCTGTGGCTCAGGAAGTAGAGTGGGTCGTCCACTAACCAGAAGGTCAGTGGTTCAATCTCATGCTCCTTCGGTTTGCATTCCGAAGTGTCCTTGGGCAAGATACTGATCCACAAATCGCCCCCGATAGTTTTGTTACGTGTATAAATGGTGTGTGATAGAAAAAGTGTAGCATAAATAATGAATAGCATGAATGTGTGTGTGAATGGGTGAATATGACATGTACTGTAAAGCTCTGTGAGTGGTAGATAAGAACAGAAAGTGGTGCATTATTACAGAACATTTATCATCTCAGATCCATGACATTGCTTGTAGGTGTTAGTGAACATACATATCACTGGTCAACTACCTCACTAACCCCACACTCTACTTTGTGGCCATTGACATGCAGCCATGCTCTGCTGTTGCATGGGTAAGAGGCAGGGGCGTTACAAGGGACCCAGGGGGCCCTGCACAAGTGAACAAGCAGGGGGCCTCCTCTGCAGGCATTGGCCTAGTTTGCCTTCTCTGTACCAACGCCCCTGGTCACATGGTTTACTTTCAATTGCAAGAGTATGAGAGGATTTCAGCTAAAAAGTAATTTTTACTGAAAGCTGTAGGAGGTGTATGCTTCTTGCATGATGTTGTTCTTCTTGCTAACCCCATTCAGCTCTATAAACAGTATTTATTATGACTCAAGTCAGAATTGACCAAAATAAAAGAATAATTTGACAAATACTGAACTATTAATGAAACACATTTGTAATTTCCATGTACATCATTTTGCCATTCGGTGTTTGTTACTGGGACAATAATAGGCCTCTGAAAATCTGTAACCAATCATTTGACCCATTATACCCCACAAAGTCACATTTCTGGTTTCAATTCAGAGCAAAGTGCTGCTCGTATGAAATATTTCGAGAGCAGCGAGAACCTCCATATGTGGACATGTCTCCACCAGTCTCCCAGCAGCTGTGGAGACGCCAGCAGAACTGATGACCTAATGCTGGTCCTGCTTCATCACGATCACTCCTAAAGGAACACACAACCACACACACACACACACACACACACACACACACACACACACACACAGGCACACGCACACCGAAATACACAACCTCTCTCTAAAGCCAAGGCATTACGCTCCACTCAATCCCAGATTTCAGGCAGGTGCTGCTGTTTGTCCGAGTGTTTGGCAGCACAGTCTTGGATTGCAGCGTTTCAGTGCATCTGTATCAGTTTGATATGAACGGTTACGTGTTCCGAGTGGTATGCGAGTGGACCCCACTTGCAGGGCCTGTTCTAGCAACAAGGTCTCTCAGTCCGAAAGGGGAGTCCAACTAACTATCTAAGTACGTATATTCAATGACTTTGTATGAACTTGCATGTGCATGTGTATATGTGAGCGTACGCACAGAGGGTGTGGTTGTTCATGTGCTTATACAGCACGGAGGTGTGAAGGAAAACAGTGTGTGTTTCCTCCAGGTTTCTGAGAACGAGCCATGCAGCAAAATAATGGGGGCCCCTGCTGCTGCTGGATATAAAATCTGAATTCAACAAACCAAACTGAGGGTGTCAGGGCATGCAGCGAATATCAACACACATATAGGTGTGTGACTCCAGTAAGAGTGTGTGGAGGTACCTGCGTCTCTCAAGCAATTAACTCTGCTGGAGAGAACTTTCCATTGTAAATTACAGAGTTGTTCATTTATTTTATTCATGAGATGAGTAAGGGATTGGTTATCATGCGGTAGGTGAGTGAATAGAAAAAAAAACAAAAAAACTCAATCGCTAAGCTAATAACTAGGACTACTAGATATACCGTTTTTATTGTTTTAACACTGGCTCCCAGTTTGTTTTAAGATTGATTTAAAAATTATATTGATTACCTTTAAGCCCCAGAGTATACGAAGATTGCAAACTGCGCAGTCGTAGATTGGGAGTTACAAGATTAGAATGTCTGCTGTCACTTCTTGAATTCCTAGGCTGAAACTAAGGGGGTTGGGGGGGTACTTTATGTACCTCCTACTGTATTTTAATCAACTGTTTTTTGTTACTTTTTGTTGATAAAGCTCTAAAGATTATTATTACTATTATTATTATTATTATTATTATTATTATTATTATTATTAAAGAAATGGTTGGAACATGTAGGAGATATGGAGATAATAAATAGAATATTTGGATAAGTAGTATTTATGCCATACTGAATTTTTTCACCCTTTTTTCTGAATATATACATGGCGCTCATGCAGCTTTTGTTGTTCACAAACTTCTGACAAATTGTCGGGGCATTAAAGTGTACAGAGAACAAGCTGTGACAAACGACTGGGCATTGTCTGAGGATCTATGGAAGATATGAGCAGTTGTGCTGGAGCTCAGGGTGATGGAGCCACAGGTGTTAAACAGCTAAGCACTTTAGCTGCTCCGGGGGAAAAAATGTTATTGAACCAGAAAAGGCTTCTAAAACCGCCCCTCTCTGCAGGGCAACTCAAAGCCCAGGGGTCAAAGGTCAGGTGAGCAGCAATGGAAGCCATTTGTTTGGTTGTCATGGCTCAACAGGTGAGCCCTCGGTGGAGGGAGCAGGCTTCTCAAAACATCTCACCCCCGGCAAGAGGAAGAAAAATAGCACCAGAGGCTCAGTATCAGGAATGTCCCCCACACACGGTCACTCACTCACCACACACGTCACAACAACCCGTGTTTACCCTTATTCCACCCACTGTTCACACCACTGTGTTTGCTTTGTAGCTCTGTGAGCGCAGGCTGCCCCCAAAAGATGCAGGGAGAAAAAAGGAAAAAATGCAAAGAAAACCACGGCCACCATTGGTGCACGGCTCAGTGTTTGTTTTTGTTTGAATGACATAGGGCCGTTTGTCTTTTTCGTCTGTTTTTCAGAGGGAGCCACCAGAGCTGCACCTGTGCTACAAGTGCCTCCGGATTGGGGGCTCCAACGTCCAACTGGGTTGTTTTGAAAAGGACGGACCCTCTGGGTTCGGGCTACAGCAGACTAATCATCACATTGAACATGTTGCTGCACACATTCCTCCTCCCATCAGCCCATTGTACGAACTGTGTGGCCAGTGAAGCATTTTCTATAGAAGCTACACAGCTCATTTCTACAGCGTTTGGGTGACTTCCATTTCTTCACAATGAGGCCTGATTGCTTGTTGGCCACAAGTCATTTAAGCTAATTTCAAATGATGTCCTACATTTATGGGCAAATGATTTTCTGTGGATGGTTGCAGTGTCCAAGTTATAGGATGAAATAGGAGAGGGGGCATACAAAATAAGTAGGCTGCATGAAATGCATAGTGGGAAGCAAATGTTGTGATTTTTCATATTTATCATGAATAATGGAACATAAAGAAATACACAGCTAGAAACTGAAGTCAAATTAACAGAAGTTTACTCACATTATTAAAAAAATCCCTGAAAATGATGAATTGTCATATTATAAATGACAATCCATTTAAAAATGTACTTAAGTAATAGCAGCTTCCGTGTCAATGCATCACTGAAGATATCTAATGATTATTAAAGCTGCTGTAATCACATATGACAAACTATTTTTATTTTTAATGATAGTATTGTACAACTGCTACTAAAGGGTCAGAATCATTCTTCCACCAGCTGCATGTGTAGAGGAATAGACATCTTACAGGCTCCTTAATGCACAGCCTGTTTTTCAGACAGCAGAGCGGTCTGCTAACAAGCATGAAGTAAGGGTCCGGAGCTGAACACGACAGCGCATTAGATGAATTATCAGAAGGGGCCATGACTATTTTAAAGCTGTAAAAACAAGGTGGTGCACGTGAAAACATCTGTTGTGTGTGTGTGTGTGTGTGTGTGAATGTATGTGTCTGAGAGAGAGAGAGAGAGAGAGAGAGAGAGAGAGAGAGAGAGAGAGAGAGAGAGAGAGAGAATGAAAGACAAAGAGAAAGAAATACAGCAATTACACACCAAGAAAAATATATGGAACATCATTATCTCAATTTTCCAGCAGTCAACAGGCTCAAGAGCAAATGGGCAAGTGAACACTCACACATACACACACACACACAGATGTCCTGTGTCGTCCCGAGCTGATGGCCTCTGCGATAGAGATAATTATGTTTAAATGCAGCCGTTTAAAGATAAATGAGCAATAGTAAGTAATGACGGCTTATTTCCCATCTGTCGGTGCATCGCTCGGCAGCTGAGCCTCTTGAATGAGCGTCAGTGTTCTCGAAGCACAGAAACTACTTCAGAGACAAAATTTTCTCACCAGTCATATGCGTGTGACATCAAGCGTGCAGCAGCAGCTCAGAAGTTGGATAGCACACACAAAACAATTGTTGGAGAAGTCGCACCTAGAAGGAGAAAGATATAGTTGCAATTTTCCATGCGCGGCGAACACGAATGAAAACCGGTTGAAGGATGGACTTGTTGTTCTTTGTTACCACAACAGTCTGCCTGGTTCTGAAATTGTAAACCAGATCGCGAGAGACATGAGCGTTCAGGCAGGACTTAATGCTTTGCAGGTTGATTGGAACCAGGCCACTGACATGTAGGAGAACGTTGTTGGGCTGATTGAAAAAGCAACTGTGCAGAGGGAAAATAAAAAAGCCGGTCCCGGGCTGCGTGAGGAGCAGAGGCCCCAGAAAACATCCTGCAGACACTTCAACAGAAACTTTACAGCTTCTCCCAGAGAGAGCGAGGGGGAAAATGGCCGCAAGGAGCCTCAGCCACCTGTGTCGATACGTTACTCTGCTTTTGTTTGTCTTGGATTCATCTCTTTCACTGTCTGTTTCCCCTAAACACGTTTCCCTCCTTCTCTCTCTCTTGTTATTCTGACGTGCTTTTTTCTCTTCCTCCTACACTCTCAACTTGTCCCGCACGCACACGCACACACCAAACAGGTCCGGGGCATGCAGGTGTGAAGGTTGTGTAAGCAGCTTATCCCAGGTGCAGATCAAATGTTTCTGCTATATGACAAATGCTTGCGTAGCGTTTCCACATTCCAATACATTATTAATCTTCTGTTTTGTTCTAATTGTTTGAAAAGGCAGGAACTGAACGGCTGGGTTTGCACATTCGATACATCTGCTGTTTATGTCATGTGATACGGAGACTTCAGAGATGTCTCGACAAGGTTAAGCTGGCTGTTAAATGTGTTTGGGGAAAGAATGAAAAACAGGGACTTACTTTTCTCAAGTCAGCTCAGCCCCAGTAGAATCCCGTCCACTGTTTCTGGCACGAGTTGCGCCAGATTCAAAGCTTGTAATGCAAACCGAAAGCAGATAGAAGAAAGTGTTTGGTCAAATTGGGTGAAATATGTGCTCAGCTTAGCAGAACAAATCATGACGCACAGTCTGCTGAGCCTGACCACAGTCTGATTGATAATCTTGTAAAGTGGAATTACATTGGGGACGTAAGCTTGTCAGAGACACACTGACTCCCCTGTGGCAGAGCAGAAGCCCATATAACTGTCACCAGATGCAGTGTTCATTAAACTCTGTAGAGTTATGATTACAAAGTGGCAGTGTAAAGTAAGAGAGGGTAATCATTTTCATAAATTCGCAGGTTAAACAACTTTGTCTGTCTTAATTGACCAATTACCTTTCACATATACTGTAATTTTAATCCAGCGTTGAAGAGTTGATGACAGTAATCGTGTACGTACAGTTTATCTCAATACTTGAGGGAATAAAACCAAAAGCACCTGATGAGTGTAAGACATGCCAGTATGGTTCCCTGGTCTCATTGCACTGTACAACTTGGTTGATTGCTCCCAGATTGTGGTGATCCCTTGACTTTCCCTCTAGTGATACATCAGGTTAACATTTGTGTTATAAAAGGAAAAATCTCGATAAAGATAGGATGAATTTCCATGAATTCTTCTTGTCTTGTTTTTGTAAAGTCTTACACAATATCCGCCTGTCCTCTATTGCACATACCATACCTGGCTGGATGCTTGATTTCTATTGACGCGGAAGTGTTCGTCACAGCGTGTCATTGTGAAAGTTCAACAATGCTGAAGTTGCACTGTGCTTTCGCTTTGCTCAGTGCAATGAAAAACCATCCATGCACTCGCCATCGAAAGGACTGGGTGTCAAAGCGTAGCGGGGCCGCTCCTGCATTCTATGTGAAAGGCCCGTAACCATTTTATTACCCAACAGGCACCAGGAGAAACCTTAAGTCTGTTTTTTGTTTTTTTTCAGAGGACATACATTG
The DNA here is from genome assembly GCF_947347685.1 of Pleuronectes platessa. Classification (NCBI taxonomy): domain Eukaryota; kingdom Metazoa; phylum Chordata; class Actinopteri; order Pleuronectiformes; family Pleuronectidae; genus Pleuronectes; species Pleuronectes platessa. Next base: position 21,420,128 of record NC_070627.1, on the reverse strand, counting down.
GCAGCACAGTGTGGGAGTTTGTCCTCTTACCTTTTCGCATCTTCACACATTTCTTCAGCAGCTTGAAGATGCTTCGTTAATCTGTCCAATCAGGCAGGAATTTCCTGTCCGACCTAAAGTCAGAAAGAGAGGAAAGGGAAGAGGAGAGGGGAGGAAGATGAAAGGGTCAATAATGGAGAGAGATGGTGAGAAAGCATGCAGGAAACATTGGTGTCATTAGTGCGGCGGACTGTGCATGTCTGCAGGCACGCACACCCACATTCACACCTGCATACGGGTCAGTAACACTCAGACCAAATGTTGGCTCACATGCCTGCATGTATGCATTCATGCATGTGGACATACATACACACACACACATAATGCGCAGGGCGTGTAGAGAAACACAATATGGCCAGCATGTATGTCCATAGAAACCTGACAGACAGCAAAAATAAACAAAATGCACACTCATTGTGGATTAATATGTTTAAACGAAATGATGAGGCCACAAATAACTGTCTGTCTTGAT